>NW_028259461.1:8029208-8042493 GCF_056163025.1 Triticum urartu | reverse complement strand
TAGCTCGCTATTTAGTACGAATTGGTGAAATGAGGGAATCCATCAAAATAATTCAACAAGCTGTAGAAAAAATTCCTGGAGGACCTTATGAAAATTTAGAAGTCCGACGCTTTAAGAAAGAAAATAATTCTGAATGGAATGATTTTGAGTATAAATTTCTTGGTAAAAAACCTTCGCCCAATTTTGAATTGTCAAGACAAGAGCTTTATGTAAGAGTAGAAGCCCCAAAAGGTGAATTAGGGATTTATCTAGTAGGAGATGATAGCCTTTTCCCCTGGAGATGGAAAATCCGTCCACCCGGGTTTATTAATTTGCAAATTCTTCCTCAGCTAGTTAAAAAAATGAAATTGGCTGATATCATGACGATATTAGGTAGTATAGATATCATTATGGGGGAAGTTGATCGTTGAAATGATAATAGATAGGGTAGAGGTAGAAACTATCAATTCTTTTTCGAAATTGGAATTATTAAAAGAAGTCTATGGACTGATATCGATTCTACCCATTTTGACCCTCCTTTTGGGAATAACAATAGAGGTACTCGTAATTGTGTGGTTAGAAAGAGAAATATCTGCGTCGATACAACAACGTATTGGTCCTGAATATGCTGGCCCCCTGGGCCTGCTTCAAGCTATAGCAGATGGGACTAAGCTACTTTTTAAAGAAGATATTCTGCCATCCCGAGGAGATATTTCTTTATTTAGCATTGGACCCTCTATAGCAGTCATATCAGTTTTATTAAGTTTTTTAGTTATCCCTTTGGGATATCATTTTGTTTTAGCCGATCTTAGTATTGGTGTTTTTTTATGGATTGCCATTTCAAGTATAGCTCCTATTGGTCTTCTTATGGCAGGATATAGCTCAAATAATAAATATTCTTTTTCAGGCGGTCTACGAGCTGCTGCTCAATCCATTAGTTATGAAATACCATTAACTTTTTGTGTGCTAGCAATATCTCTACGTGTGATTCGTTAAAATAGATCTTTTTCCTATAAAATCCATTAACTATTTATATTCCTTTTCTTATTTAGTATTTGGGTTGGTAAGTTAAACTAGATAGCTATATGAGTGAAACAAAACAGCTTATAAATTTGTAGTAAAAAGAAAAAATCTCATTTCCTACGTACAAGAAAAAAGTGGAAGTAAACATAAGCAGTGTAAACTCTTTATCCCAAGGTTGATATTTTTTAATTAGTCATCATATCTTGAAGCGGCCAAGAATAAAGGATTCACGATATGGAATTCCATTACTAGAATACTCCTAGTTATTACTATAACTTAATAATCCATAAGAAGAATCCACCAAAAGTTAGTGAAGGGTTAGGAACACTAAAGTACATAAAGGATTAGTAATGGAAAATCTAAAACATTAGAGATTTTTGCCCATAAAAGGAATCATAATAAGGACTTGCAATTTGTAGAAATTATCAAGTAGTACTTTCTTCGGATTCCGATCCAGAGTATGTTCCCATTCACTTGTTAAGGAAATGGCTATCAAGAACGAATTAACCCTTTATCCATTTTTTCTTTTTAAATACCCCCTCCCTGGGGAAAGAAGAATAGTAAAAAAGATATGGAGTGCACTAGAAAAAATTTTCATTATTTCCTTCCTCTATCCATATTCATGCAGAATTGCTCATGAACTAATACCCAACTCTTTCCATTTATTAATTGAATTCCTATAACAAGTAACAAGTGTTTTATTCCAAGATTAAGTTATTACTGAACAAAGAAAAATTTTCATTATATTATAAAGGATGAGATCAATTCGGAAGCGCTTTTTCTTATTCTAGCAGACGGAATTCCTTTGGTCTAATTTAGGACTTTCAAATCTATTTTATTTTATCTAATTCTATCTACGCCCCCGGGGCTAGGAACAAAACAGTCCTTTCCTTTTTCTGATCATAGAGAAGCCGTATGAAGCTAAGGTTTCATGTACGGTTTTGAAATAGCGGTGGGAACTGTGATGTTATCACCGACTATGATTATCTAACAGTTCAAGTACAGTTGATATAGTTGAAGCACAGTCAAAATACGGTTTTTTTGGATGGAATATTTGGCGTCAGCCTATAGGTTTTCTGGTTTTTTTAATTTCTTCTTTGGCAGAATGTGAAAGATTACCCTTTGATTTACCAGAAGCGGAGGAAGAATTAGTAGCAGGTTACCAAACTGAATATTCCGGTATCAAATATGGTTTATTTTATCTTGTTTCTTACCTAAATTTATTAGTTTCTTCTTTATTTGTAACAGTTCTCTACTTGGGCGGGTGGAATTTATCTATTCCCTATATATCCTTTTTTGATTTTTTCCAAATGAATAAAGCAGTTGGAATTTTGGAAATGACAATGGGTATATTTATTACATTAACTAAAGCTTATTTATTTCTCTTCATTTCTATCACAATAAGATGGACTTTACCGAGGATGAGAATGGATCAGTTATTAAATCTTGGATGGAAATTTCTTTTACCTATTTCCCTGGGCAATCTCTTATTAACAACCTCTTCTCAACTTGTTTCACTATAAATAAGATAATACAATAATAGTAAGAATATTTTCAACACAAAAGCTCTCTCAAACAAGAGAAAGAAACATATCTTTTTCATAGATATTTAGAATGAATATGTTCCCTATGGTAACTGGGTTCATGAGTTATGGTCAACAAACAATACGTGCTACAAGGTACATAGGTCAAAGTTTCATACTACCTTATCCCACACAAATCGTTTACCTATAACGATTCACTACCCTTATGAAAAATCAATTACACCAGAGCGTTTCCGAGGGCGAATCCACTTTGAATTTGATAAATGTATTGCTTGTGAAGTATGTGTTCGCGTATGTCCGATAGATTTACCCGTTGTGGATTGGAGATTTGAAAAGGATATTAAAAGAAAACAATTGCTTAATTATAGTATTGATTTCGGAGTTTGTATATTTTGTGGCAATTGTGTTGAGTACTGTCCAACAAGCTGTTTATCAATGACTGAAGAATATGAACTTTCTACCTATGATCGTCATGAATTGAATTACAATCAAATTGCTTTAAGTCGGTTACCAATCTCCATAATGGGAGATTACACAATTCAAACAATTAGGAATTCGTCTGAAAGTAAAATAAACAAAGAAAAATCTTCGAATTCAAGAACGATTACTGATTACTAAACTTTGATTTTGTCTTTCTGTTATAAAAATCTAATAATTCTTTATTAAACTTTAAAATTAAACTATAAAGAAAAACGAAAAACTACTGCTTATTGGAAATTATTTCTTATTTTAAATCAGACTAGATTTTCGTGATATAATATAATTTATAACTATAAGTTTATACACAAAAAAATACCCTAATCCTTTTTTCCTTCCTTGAATCCTTTAGTTTTAGTCAGTTCATGAAAAATTTTATACTATTAATTTCTTTTTATCCATAATGGATTTACCTGGACCAATACATGAGATTCTTATGCTATTTGGGGGATTTGTTCTTCTACTAGGGGGTCTAGGAGTAGTATTACTTACCAACCCCATTTATTCTGCCTTTTCGCTGGGATTAGTTCTTGTTTGTATATCCTTATTCTATTTTTTATTAAATTCCTACTTTGTAGCTGTCGCACAACTTCTTATTTATGTGGGAGCCATAAATGTCTTGATCATATTCGCTGTAATGTTCGTAAATGGCTCAGAATGGTCTAAAGATAAGAATTATTGGACTATTGGAGATGGGTTCACTTCACTCGTTTGTATAACTATTGTTTTTTCACTAATGACTACTATCCCAGATACGTCGTGGTATGGAATTCTTTGGACTACAAGATCAAACCAAATAGTAGAACAGGGTCTCATAAATAATGTTCAACAAATTGGAATTCATTTAGCAACCGATTTTTATCTTCCGTTTGAACTCATTTCCATAATTCTTCTAGTTTCTTTAATAGGTGCAATTACTATGGCTCGGCAATAAGAAAACTTAGAAAAAGTACAAATTATAAGAATTGCAAATCTAAAATAAATAACTAAAGAATCACAATTTTGATTTAGTAAAATCCATCTACTGCCAACAAATACCTCCTTTTTTTTTTTTTTTTTTTTCTTTTGTTGTGTAATTGTTCTATTGTAATTAATTGAATCGGTTCAATTCTTGCCCTCATATTGAAATGAATCGAGATTGATAAGGAGTTAGTTAATGATGTTTGAGCATGTACTTTTTTTGAGTGTCTATTTATTTTCGATTGGTATCTATGGATTGATCACAAGCCGAAACATGGTTAGAGCTCTAATATGTCTTGAACTTATACTGAATTCAATTAATCTAAATCTCGTAACATTTTCTGATCTATTTGATAGTCGCCAATTAAAAGGAGATATTTTCGCAATTTTTGTTATAGCCCTTGCAGCTGCTGAAGCCGCTATTGGACTATCCATTCTTTCTTCCATCCATCGTAATAGGAAATCCACTCGTATCAATCAATCTAATTTATTGAATAATTAGACTTTTGAATAATTAGACATAGAATCCTCTAAACAAAGGCGCACATATTAAAATAAATAGAAATCAATACTATTTTCTTAGTATTATTTGAGAATATCCATTTTTTTTAGTAGATTATTGCATAGTATTCTTTTTCACTTAAATGAATTTTTGTATTTGTAATTCATTGATATTGCAATTTGAATATTGCAATAATTTATATTGAAAAGACGATAGCCAATTTATTGGCTAATTCGAATTCGTCTGTACAATTCGTAAAATTCTTTCTTATTTCTTATTTATTGTTGAAATCCAAAATTAAAGTCTCTTGGCTCTCTTCACGCTTTCTCACAAACAGATTAAAAAATAGATTTTTTTTTTTGAAGTTTGGATAAACCATTGCTTCGTCTGGTGTCTACAATACATATGACTCATTATAGTACTAATTTCATTTTTACCAGATCGAAAAATTTTATGTTGAAAAGAAAAATTTATAGATCCAATGTCACATTCCGTAAAAATTTACGATACATGTATAGGATGCACTCAATGTGTACGAGCTTGTCCAACAGATGTATTAGAAATGATACCCTGGGATGGATGTAAAGCCAAGCAAATTGCTTCCGCGCCGAGAACCGAAGATTGTGTGGGTTGTAAGAGATGTGAATCTGCCTGCCCGACAGATTTTTTAAGTGTCCGCGTTTATTTAGGGCCTGAAACAACACGTAGCATGGCTCTATCTTATTGATACGTTACAAAAAACTTCACTCGAATCGTCTGATTCCTCTTTACCGAAGAAGCCTGTGCTCGAAATAATCGAGCACGGGCTTTTCTGGTCAAAACGTATCTTGTCTTTATCACTTTATCATGAGTTATTTTCCTTGGTTAACAATACTTGTTGTTTTGCCGATATTTGCAGGTTCATTAATTTTCTTTTTACCTCATAAGGGAAACAAAGTCGTTAGGTGGTATACTATATCTATTTGTTTATTAGAATTCCTTCTAATGACTTATGCGTTCTGTTATCATTTCCAACTGGAGGATCCCTTAATCCAATTAAAGGAGGATTATAAATGGATAGATGTCTTCGATTTCCACTGGAGATTGGGAATCGATGGACTTTCATTAGGATCTATTTTATTGACAGGATTTATCACTACTTTAGCTACTTTAGCAGCTTGGCCAATTACACGGAATTCGCGATTATTCTATTTCCTGATGCTCGCAATGTATAGTGGTCAAATAGGATTATTTTCTTCGCGAGACCTTTTACTTTTTTTTATCATGTGGGAGTTAGAATTAATTCCTGTTTACTTACTTTTATCCATGTGGGGGGGGAAGAGGCGTCTATATTCAGCTACAAAGTTTATTTTGTATACTGCAGGCGGTTCCATTTTTTTCTTAATCGGAGTTCTGGGTATGGGCTTATATGGTTCCAACGAACCAGGATTAGATTTGGAAAGATTAATTAATCAATCATACCCTGCAACCTTGGAAATACTTTTATATTTTGGCTTCCTTATTGCTTATGCTGTCAAATTGCCGATTATACCCCTACATACGTGGTTACCAGATACCCATGGGGAAGCACATTATAGTACATGTATGCTTTTAGCGGGAATATTATTAAAGATGGGAGCATATGGATTGATTCGGATCAACATGGAATTGTTACCTCATGCTCATTATCTATTTTCGCCCTGGTTAGTAATAATAGGAGCGATCCAAATAATCTATGCAGCTTCAACTTCTCTTGGTCAACGAAATTTCAAAAAAAGAATAGCTTATTCCTCTGTATCTCACATGGGTTTCATAATTATAGGAATTGGTTCCATAACCAACATTGGACTCAATGGAGCTATTTTACAAATATTATCCCATGGATTTATTGGTGCTACACTTTTTTTCTTGGCAGGAACCGCTTCTGATAGAATGCGTCTTGTTTATCTCGAAGAACTGGGGGGAATATCTATCCCAATGCCTAAAATTTTTACCATGTTTAGTAGCTTTTCAATGGCTTCTCTTGCCTTACCAGGAATGAGTGGTTTTGTCGCAGAATTAGTAGTATTTTTTGGACTAATTACTAGTCCAAAATTTCTGTTAATGCCAAAAACACTAATTACTTTTGTAATGGCAATTGGAATGATATTAACTCCTATTTATTTATTATCTATGTTACGCCAGATGTTCTATGGATACAAGCTATTTAATGTTCCAAACGCAAATTTTGTGGATTCTGGACCACGAGAACTCTTTATTTTAATCTGTATCTTTTTACCAGTAATAGGAATTGGTATTTATCCAGATTTTGTTCTCTCCCTATCCGTTGACAGGGTAGAGGCTCTCTTATCCAATTATTATCCTAAATAGGTTTGCTTTTTTTTACTCGTCTGCTCTATTAATGCAGAAATAAGTAAAAAAGTATATAATGCAGAAATAAGTAAAAAAGTATAATTAGATCTATCTCGAATTTTTGAGAACCCTTTGATAAGGCGTTCAAGGGGTTCTCAAATAAAACATAAAAGTAAAAACCTTCATTTCATGAAGGTTTTATTTTATGTAATCATTTAGGTGTTAATGTAAACGAACCATAACTATGTAAGCCTATTCCTAATAGATTTATACCAAAATAACAAATCCAAATTATAAGAAATCCTATCAAAGCTATAAGTGCAGAATTCGTACCCTTCCAATTTGGATTTGTTCTACTATGTAAATAAATTGCGAATATGGTCCAAGTAATAAATGCCCAAGTTTCCTTAGGATCCCAATTCCAATAGGATCCCCAGGCCTCATTAGCCCATACTGCTCCACAAAGAATACCTACGGTTAAAAGGGTAAATCCTAGGCTAATGACACGATAACTCCAAGAATCCAAACGCTCCGTTAATTGATATTTGTAATAATTTGGAAATGAAGGGACAGAGGTTCTTTTTAAAGCACTTCTTTTTGCATAAAAATATTTAATATCACTAAAGAAAAATGTTTTATTTAAAACATTTTTTTTCTTTTTAGAAAAGAAATGGAAATTATTTCGAAATCTAATGATTAGAATAGCGGCAGATAATAAGGATCCGCACAAAAGAGTTGCATAGCTTAATAACATCATACTGACATGCATCATTAACCACTGAGATTGTAGAGCAGGTACTAGTATCGTGGATTGATGCATTTCAGTTAAAAGACCCGATGTGGCAAAGCCTTGCGTTAAAATAGTACTTGGCGTAGTTATTGTGCTTAAATCATTTTTAGAGTTCTGTATTTTAGGAATGGTATGAAGAATATACAGGGCCCATGAAAGGAAGATCAATGACTCATATAAATTACTTAATGGAAAATGTCCCGAGGAAGCCCAACGAGAAACTAAGAATCCTGTTATAGAGAAAAAAGTAACTATCATTCCTTTTTCTGACGAATCGCGTAATCCTCCAAGTTCACGAACTAATAAGGTTATAAAATGAATCGTAATCACAATTGAAATCGTTGAGAAAGAGATATGAGTTAGTATATGTTCTAAAGTTGCAAATAGCATAAGGGGAAGGTCCCATTACAAAATTGTAAATTTCGAATTGATTTCTAATCTATTGTATTCTTTTTCAAGAATGCCGCCACTCGGATTCGAACCGAGATGCTTGAGCACTGCTTCCTAAGAGCAGCGTGTCTACCAATTTCACCATGGCGGCTAACTTCAAATAATAGGTAACTTAAAAGAATAATAGCTATTATCTTGGGAATCGTCGATATTGGGAAAGTCCATAAAATTTAGGAACATTAGAGTTTTCATTAAAATAGACTTCGTTTGGTAGTATCGTTTCCATTTTTTTTTTTTACAATAAACTCTTGCTTTGCCCAATAGAAACACAAACACTGCTTGAAAGAGTTGGAACTTCTTTTTTCTAACTTGCAATTATAGAACTAATTTTTTCTAATTAATTTCCCCTTTACATTTTGAAAATTCTTTCAATACAATGAAAAAAATCCAAAAGGGTTTCTATTTAATGATGAAATTAAAATAAAATGGATAAATAGAAAAGGCTTTTTGGATTTTTTAAAAATTTCTAGAATGAAAGTCTTTATGCTCTTATTAATAAGATTTACTAACCTTATGATTTTGGAGAAGATAGGTGGAAGTTGTAAGTCCTATTGTAAGAATACTCCACTTTTCATAATTTTCCTAATAGAATATGAGGATTCTATTAGGAAAATTATGAAAAGTTCATTGATAGGAAAAGAATACTTAGCACACAGTATACCAAACAAAACTTTTTTTTTCTTGTATATATAAGATAAGAGGGGTTTTTTGTTCTAAGAATATTGTACCGAGTAATTCGACACATAAAAGTACATTCAAAGAAGAATCCAAATTATTAAATAATTGGAATTCTTTTTTGATAAGTCAATTCATATTATTCCAAAATCTTATTATTTGTTTGTTGCCCAGAAAAACCCTTTGGTTTTGGATGCTCATTACCGCTCGAAAATGATCTTGATTTTACTAAAGAATAAGATTGTACTATGGAAAAATAAGTCTTTTTCTTCCAAATATTTTTACGAATACGCTTTTTTGACATTGAAGTACGTTTTTTTGGAACTGCCATTCAAAAAGGAAATTACTTTTTTCTAGTTGTATGTGAAAGACATCTATTGCTGCAAATCAATCCTTCTTTCTTCTTTTTATTAGTATTTATACTTAGATACTGAAAGATACTTAAATTTTGAATTATTTTTTACTTCATTTTGTCTAATGCGGATAAGACAACAAGAATTTTTTAACATTTTTTCTTTATATATTTTATACTTTTTTTTTAATAATATAGAATATATAGAAGGGTTTCTCATTTAAATCTATTTATATCTATTTATATATCAAGTATACTCCATATATAGATATATGGTATGGAAGCCTATCCCCCATATAAGATAAGACGGGGGGATAAAAAGAAGGGAAAATGAAAATAGTTAATTAAGTTCAGAATGGTATTCCATAAAGGAAAGGAATTCCAATCAAAACAAAAAATACTGAGTCTCTTAAACAAGACATTCTAAAACTTAGGTAATTTATAGTCATTAGAATTTTAGTTCTATATGAAGTAAGGACTATTCGATAATTTCTTATAAACATAGGTTTTCATTGGAATTCACTCAATCAGTTAATTATGGAACAAGAGAGCTGTTTCATCTTTGTTTTAAAGAAATATAAAAATGAATTATGAATAGAAAGTAAAATGATTCCACTTTTTTTTTTTTATTTTTATAAATATCTTTATTTAGTTAATAAAATAACTTCGTTACCTAGTTATTTTATTAACTTTTTTAATTTAACCAACTAAACCCATTCTTAATTTTTAATTATTTCAATGAGATAAATTTTGGAAAAATTAAGAATTTCAGTATTTTTTCTTATTCTTTTTATTTATTCTTTCAGAAAGAGATAAGAATTGGTTTGGTGAATCGGAAACAATTTTATAGAAAAATTGAAGTAAAAATTGAAGTAAAAATTGCAATTTCTTTTCTTATGGAACATACATATCAATATGCATGGGTAATCCCTCTTCTCCCACTTCCAGTTATTATGTCAATGGGATTTGGCCTTATTCTTATTCCGACAGCAACAAAAAATCTTCGTCGCATATGGGCTTTTCCTAGTGTTTTACTCTTAAGTATAGCTATGGTATTCTCAGTTCAACTGTCTATTCAACAAATAAATGGAAGTTCGATCTATCAATATCTATGGTCTTGGACCGTCAATAATGATTTTTCTTTAGAATTTGGATACTTGATTGACCCACTTACTTCTATTATGTTAATACTAATTACTACTGTAGGAATCCTGGTTCTTATTTATAGTGATGGTTATATGTCTCACGATGAAGGATATTTGAGATTTTTTGTTTATATAAGTTTTTTCAATACTTCCATGTTGGGATTGGTTACTAGCTCCAATTTGATACAAATTTATTTTTTTTGGGAACTCGTGGGAATGTGTTCTTATTTATTGATAGGCTTTTGGTTTACACGACCAATCGCAGCGAGTGCTTGTCAAAAAGCTTTTGTAACTAATCGTGTAGGGGATTTTGGTCTATTATTAGGAATTTTAGGTTTTTTTTGGATAACAGGTAGTTTAGAGTTTAGGGATTTGTTCAAAATAGCTAATAACTGGATTCCTAATAATGGAATTAACTCTTTACTTACTACTTTGTGTGCTTTTTTATTATTCCTTGGTGCAGTTGCGAAATCCGCACAATTCCCTCTTCACGTATGGTTACCCGATGCTATGGAAGGGCCCACTCCTATTTCGGCTCTTATACACGCAGCAACTATGGTTGCTGCGGGAATTTTTCTTCTAGCTCGACTTCTTCCTCTTTTCATATCTTTACCTTTGATAATGAGTTTTATTTCTTTAGTAGGTACAATAACACTATTCTTAGGAGCTACTTTAGCTCTTGCTCAGAGAGATATTAAAAGAAGCTTAGCCTATTCTACAATGTCTCAATTGGGTTATATGATGTTAGCTCTAGGTATAGGTTCTTATCAAGCTGCTTTATTCCATTTGATCACTCATGCTTATTCAAAAGCTTTATTGTTCTTGGGATCCGGATCCGTTATTCATTCAATGGAACCTCTTGTTGGATATTCACCAGATAAAAGTCAAAATATGGTTCTTATGGGCGGTTTAAGAAAATACATTCCAATCACAAGAACTACTTTTTTATGGGGTACACTTTCTCTTTGTGGTATTCCACCTCTTGCTTGCTTCTGGTCCAAAGATGAAATCCTTAGTAATAGTTGGTTGTATTCGCCCTTTTTTGGAATAATAGCCTCCTTTACTGCAGGATTAACTGCCTTTTATATGTTTCGGATATATTTACTTACATTTGATGGGTATTTGCGTGTTCATTTTCAAAATTACAGTAGCACTAAAGAGAGTTCCTTGTATTCAATATCCTTATGGGGAAAAAGGATACCCAAAGGAGTGAATAGGGATTTCGTTTTATCAACAACGAAGAGTGGAGTTTCTTTTTTTTCACAAAATATACCAAAAATTCAAGGTAATACAAGAAATAGGATAGGATCCTTTACTACGTCTTTTGGGGCTAAAAAAACTTTTGCCTATCCGCATGAAACGGGAAATACTATGTTATTTCCTCTTCTTATATTACTACTTTTCACTTTGTTCATTGGATTCATAGGAATCTCTTTTGATAATGGAGGAATTGGTAATGGAATAGCAGAGTTAACCATATTATCAAAGTGGTTAACTCCCTCAATAAACTTTACCCAGGAAAGTTCTAATTCTTTTGTAAATTCATATGAATTTATTACTAATGCAATTTCTTCTGTAAGTCTAGCTATCTTTGGTTTATTCATAGCATATATCTTCTATGGATCCGCTTATTCTTTTTTTCAGAATTTGGATTTAATAAACTCTTTTTACAAAGGAAATCCTAAAAAAGAATTTTTAGATCAAGTAAAAAAAAATATATACAGTTGGTCATATAATCGTGGTTATATAGATATTTTCTATACTAGGGTCTTTACCCTCGGTATAAGAGGGTTAACCGAACTCACGGAGTTTTTTGATAAGGGTGTTATTGATGGAATTACCAATGGAGTGGGTCTTGCTAGTTTTTGTATAGGAGAGGAAATTAAATATGTAGGGGGAGGTCGAATCTCGTCTTATTTATTCTTTTTTTTATGTTATGTATCTGTGTTTTTATTCTTTTTTCTTTCTTAAGTTAAGGAATTTACAACAAGTCTCTTGCAAAAATAACTATCCTATCCCCTTTCTACAATCTCTCTATATCCTTGTTACATAAGGTAAGTATTGTATAATAGTTCGGTTTTCCGCGATTTTTTCCATTCCTCTGTGTAAATACCCTAATATGGGTTCACAATCAATAACATCCTCACCATCGAGAGTAACGATCAGTCGAAGAACACCATGCATTGATGGGTGTTGAGGGCCCATATTGACTATCATGAGATCTTTTCTTGTAAGCGGTAGACTCATATCCTTTCTTCCTTAATTCATTATTCCATGAAAATGGATTATTCCATGAATTCCTCAAAGCGAGGCTCATCAAAATGAAAAATCTAAGACTACTATAAGACTACTAAAAAAATAATAAAACAAGAAAAAAATTTGAACGATTAAATTACTGCTCCCGAATATTCAACTGACCGATTAATTTCTTATAACGTACTCTATTTTTCTTTGCCAAATAAGCCAGCAAACGTCGACGTTTTCCCAAAAGTCTTCGTAGACCTCTTTCCGATGAAAAATCTTTTTTGTGTAATTCCAAATGTGAAGCAAGTCTCCGTATCTTATTGGTGAAACTGAATACTTGAAATTCAACAGAACCCCTGTTTTCTTCTTTTTCTTCTTTAACCATAAATCCAAAAATTTTTCTACCTCCTTTCTTTTTCATGTATTTTTCTGATCAGGAAAAATACAAAATTATGTCAGTTATTTTGAAGTTATTCTAATCTCGTACACACACATAATTTGCAATTATTCATCTACTACTGGAATTTGGATTTATTTTATCGATGCAAATTGGATTTGGATAGAAGGGTACATTCTTTCTAATATTTTAGATAGAAGAAATGTTTCTTCTATCTAAAATATTAGAAAGAATTTTGCTGATTTATTTATTGCTATATGCAATTTATGGAATTGATACACCATTTAATTGATATCATTTAGCAAAATGAAACACAGCATATGCATCCATCTTTTGGCTCGAGAATTTCACGGGATAGAGATATGGTATAAGAAATAGACTATTAAGTAACTCTAAATGAATTGTGGATACATCTG
>NW_028259461.1:7996708-8011708 GCF_056163025.1 Triticum urartu | reverse complement strand
GAGGTTTGGGAATAAGTGATTGTCTGATAATGAGCAAGGAATATACGTCTTTCTGCTAAAGAGGATCTATTAAACTCATAATTCATTAGATCCTTGTTATCAATGCCAACTAGGTATCATAAGTAAATGGATCCCGGTTGTTCAATCCTTTGATAACCAAGGTCATTCTTTGCTAAAGAGAAATGATCACTATGAGTCAGACTCAATAGAATTGGATCCATTCCAAATAGCGAGAATTAGGATTCTTGATCCCTCTCAATCTCTCTTTCAATTCGAGGATCCAGAGAGGTGTTTTCATAGTCATCTCCGAATATTTGCCATCTCGGAATATTTTCGATTTCATTTTTCTATGATATGTCTTTCTATATGAAAATTGGTTATTTACGATGTACGATGATCCCTGTTAAGCATCCATGGCTGAATGGTTAAAGCGCCCAACTCATAATTGGTAAATTTGCGGGTTCAATTCCTGCTGGATGCACACGAACGGGAACATTCCATAAGTCTATTGGAACTGGCTCTCTATCCATGGAATCTCATCCATCATCCATACATAACGAATTGGTATGGTATATTCATACCATAACATAAGAACAATAAGAACTCGAATTCTTATCGATACTGGAACTCAGAGCATAGGAGGGAAAGTCGATTTATGGATGGAATCAAATACGCAGTATTTACAGAAAAAAGTCTTCGTTTATTGGGAAAGAATCAATATACTTTTAATGTCGAATCGGGATTCACTAAGACAGAAATAAAGCATTGGGTCGAACTCTTCTTTGGTGTTAAGGTGGTAGCTGTGAATAGCCATCGACTACCTGGAAAAGGTAGAAGAATAGGACCTATTCTGGGCCATACAATGCATTACAGACGTATGATCATTACCCTTCAACCGGGTTATTCTATTCCACTTCTAGATAGAGAAAAAAACTAAAGGAGAATACTTAATAATACGGCGAAACATTTATACAAAACACCTATCCCGAGCACACGCAAGGGAACCGTAGACAGGCAAGTGAAATCCAATCCACGAAATAATTTGATCCATGGACGGCACCGTTGTGGTAAAGGTCGTAATTCCAGAGGAATCATTACCGCAAGGCATAGAGGGGGAGGTCATAAGCGCCTATACCGTAAAATAGATTTTCGACGGAATCAAAAAGACATATCTGGTAGAATCGTAACCATAGAATACGACCCTAATCGAAATGCATACATTTGTCTCATACACTATGGGGATGGTGAGAAGAGATATATTTTACATCCCAGAGGGGCTATAATTGGAGATACTATTGTTTCTGGTACAAAAGTTCCTATATCAATGGGAAATGCCCTACCTTTGAGTGCGGTTTGAACTATTGATTTACGTAATTGGAAGTAACCAATTAGGTTTACGACGAAACCTAGAAATCGATCACTGATCCAATTTGACTACCTCTACGGGATAGACCTCAACAGAAAACTGTTGAGTAACGGCAGCAAGTGATTGAGTTCAGTAGTTCCTCATAGAAAATTATTGGCTCTAGAGATATGGTAATATGGAGAAGACAAAATTGTTTGAAGCACGCACAGAACCGGAAGCGCCCCTTGTTTCAAAGAGAGGAGGACGGGTTATTCACATTTAATTTGATGGTCAGAGGCAAATTGAAAGCTAAGCAGTGGTAATTAAGACCCCCGGGGGAAAATAGGGATGTCTCCTACGTTACCCATAATATGTGGAAGTATCGACGTAATTTCATAGAGTCATTCGATCTGAATGCTACATGAAGAACATAAGCCAGATGACGGAACGCAGAGACCTAGGATGTAGAAGATCATAACATGAGCGATTCGGCAGATTTGGATTCCTTTCCTATATATCCACTCATGTGGTACTTCATCATATGATTCATATAAGATCCATCTGTCTAGAGATCGTCATATACATCTAGAAAGCCGTATGCTTTGGAAGAAGCTTGTACAGTTTGGGAAGGGGTTTTTTGAGAGAAAAGAAGAATCTACTTCAACCGATATGCCCTTAGGCACGGCCATGCATAACATAGAAATCACACGTGGAAGGGGTGGGCAATTAGCTAGAGCAGCAGGTGCTGTAGCGAAACTCATTGCAAAAGAGGGTAAATCGGCCACTTTAAGATTACCATCTGGGGAGGTCCGTTTAGTATCCCAAAACTGCTTAGCAACAGTCGGACAAGTGGGTAATGTTGGGGTGAACCAAAAAAGTTTGGGTAGAGCCGGATCTAAGTGTTGGCTAGGTAAACGCCCCGTAGTAAGAGGGGTAGTTATGAACCCTGTGGACCACCCCCATGGGGGCGGTGAAGGGAAAGCTCCCATTGGTAGAAAAAAACCCACAACCCCTTGGGGTTATCCTGCGCTTGGAAGAAGAACTAGGAAAAGGAAAAAATATAGCGATAGTTTTATTCTTCGTCGCCGTAAGTAAATACGTAACTAGGAATATGGAAAATTGCATTTTTGGAATTTGCAATAATGCGATGGGCGAACGACGGGAATTGAACCCGCGCATGGTGGATTCACAATCCACTGCCTTGATCCACTTGGCTACATCCGCCCCTTATCCAGCTAAAGGATTTTTTTCTTTTTTCCATTGATCATTATTCTATTTATTCTGACCTCCGTACTTCGATCGAGATATTGGACATAGAATGCCACTCTTTAAAAAGGAAAAAAGGAGTAATCAGCTGTGACACGAAAAAAAACGAATCCTTTTGTAGCTCATCATTTATTGGCAAAGATAGAAAAGGTCAATATGAAGGAGGAGAAAGAAACAATAGTAACGTGGTCCCGGGCATCTAGCATTCTACCCACAATGGTTGGCCATACAATCGCGATTCATAATGGAAAGGAACATATACCTATTTACATAACAAATCCTATGGTAGGTCGCAAATTGGGGGAATTCGTGCCTACTCGGCATTTCACGAGTTATGAAAATGCAAGAAAGGATACTAAATCTCGTCGTTAACTGAATTCTGAATAGAAAGATTAAGAAGAAAAAAAGATTCAAAATAAAGACAGAAATACCCAATATCTTGCTAGAACAAGATATTGGGTATTTCTGTCTTCAAAAATTCTTATATGTTAGCAGAAAAACCTTATCCATTAATAGATGGAACTTCAACAGCAGCTAAGTCTAGAGGGAAGTTGTGAGCATTACGTTCGTGCATTACTTCCATACCAAGGTTAGCACGGTTGATGATATCAGCCCAAGTATTAATAACGCGACCTTGACTATCAACTACAGATTGGTTGAAATTGAAACCATTTAGGTTGAAAGCCATAGTACTAATACCTAAAGCAGTGAACCAGATTCCTACTACAGGCCAAGCAGCCAAGAAGAAGTGTAAAGAACGAGAGTTGTTGAAACTAGCATATTGGAAGATTAATCGGCCAAAATAACCATGAGCAGCCACAATATTATAAGTTTCTTCCTCTTGACCAAATTTGTAACCCTCATTAGCGGATTCATTTTCAGTAGTTTCCCTGATCAAACTAGAGGTTACCAAGGAACCATGCATAGCACTGAATAGGGAACCGCCGAATACACCAGCTACACCTAACATGTGGAATGGATGCATAAGGATGTTGTGCTCTGCCTGGAATACAATCATAAAGTTGAAAGTACCAGAGATTCCTAAAGGCATACCATCAGAAAAGCTTCCTTGACCAATAGGGTAAATCAAGAAAACAGCAGTAGCAGCTGCAACAGGAGCTGAATATGCAACAGCAATCCAAGGACGCATACCCAGACGGAAACTAAGTTCCCACTCACGACCCATATAACAAGCTACACCAAGTAAGAAGTGTAGAACAATTAGCTCATAAGGACCACCATTGTATAACCACTCATCAACAGATGCAGCTTCCCAAATTGGGTAAAAGTGCAATCCGATCGCCGCAGAAGTAGGGATAATAGCACCAGAGATAATATTGTTTCCATAAAGTAAAGAACCAGAAACAGGCTCACGAATACCATCAATATCTACTGGAGGGGCAGCGATGAAGGCGATAATAAATACAGAAGTTGCGGTCAATAAGGTAGGGATCATCAAAACACCGAACCATCCGATGTAAAGACGATTTTCAGTGCTAGTTATCCAGTTGCAGAAGCGACCCCACAGGCTTGTACTTTCGCGTCTCTCTAAAATTGCAGTCATGGTAAGATCTTGGTTTATTCAAATTGCAAGGACTCCCAAGCACACGTATTAACTAGAATATAGATAATAGAAGGCTTGTTATTTAACAGTATAACATAGACTATATACCAATGTCAACCAAGTCAGCCCAAAGATTAGCTATCCATATAACTAAATTAACCAAACCAATAATTTTGTATTTGTAAATGAAGTGAGTCAAAGTGAAAAACTTTGATGGGTCTTTTCTATATGGGTTGCCCGGGACTCGAACCCGGAACTAGTCGGATGGAGTAGATAATTCTTCCTTGTTACAATAGAGAAAAATCCCTCCCCAAATCGTGCTTGCATTTTTCATTGCACACGACTTTCCCTATGTAGAAATAGCCAATTTCTATTCCAAAGAGGAAGTTCTACTAATTTTTTTAATTAGTAAGTTGATTCACCTACTCTTTATTATAATAAAAAGAACATTTCAGAATGAAAAATAGAAAAGTTTTTTCTTGATCATTTATCAACCCTTTCCTGTTTCTTAATTTCGTCTAATGATTAATTAAGAGGGTTGACCAGGTCATTGATACGTATAATATCCAAATACCAAATACGCTCAGTGTGTGATCCACAGAAAGAAAAAAGAGTTGTTTTGGTGAACATCAAAGAAAAAACTTGCTCTTCTTCCATAAAAAATTCTTCTAAAAATGCCGAACCCAATCGTTGCATAAAAGTTCGTACCGTGCTTTTATGTTTACGAGCTAAAGTTCTAGCACATGAAAGTCGAAGTATATACTTTAGTCGATACAAAGTCCGTTTTTTCGAAGATCCACTATGATAATGAAAAAGATTTCTACATATCCGACCAAATCGATCAAGAATATCCCAATCTGATAAATCTGTCCAAATGGGTTTACTAATAGGATGCCCCGATCCAGTACAAAATTGAGCTTTTGATAAGTATCCTATGAGGAGAGTAGCGGGGACTATGGTATCGAATTTTTTCATTCGAGTATCTATTAGAAATGAATTCTCCAGCATTTGATTCCTTACTAACAAAGAACTTTTTTGTACACTTGAAAGGTACCCCATAAAATCGAAGCAAGAGTTTGCTAATTGGTTTATATGGATTCTTCGCGGCTGAGTCCAAAAACAGAAATAATATTGCCAGAAATTGATAAGGTAGCATTTCCATTTCTTCTTCAAAAAAAAAGTGCCTTTTGATGCAAGAATTGCCTTTCCTTGATATCGAACATAATGCATAAGAGGATCCATAAAGAACCATAGGGTTTTCCGAGAAAAACCAGGGTACATTATCCCAAAATGTTCCATCTTCCTAGAAAAGTGGATTCGTTCCAGAAAAGTTCCAGAAGATGCTAATGGTAAGCAAGAAGATTGTTTACGAAGAAACAACAAAAAAAATTCATATTCTGATACATAAGAGTTATATAGGAATTGAAATAGTCTTTTATTTTCTTTTTGAAAAAAAAAAATGGATTTCATTGAAGTAATAAAACTATTCCAATTCGAATAATAGTTGAGAAAGAATCGCAATAAATGCAAAGATGGAACATCTTGGATACGGTATTGAAGGAGTTGAACCAGGATTTCCAAATGGATAGGATAGGGTATTTCTATATGTGATAGATAATCCAAATGCAAAAATTTGTCTTCTAAAAAGGGAAATATTGAATGAATAGAGCGTAAATTCTGAAACTTTGGTATTTCTTTTTCTTTCAGACAAAAAAATTCCCGTAGCGAGAATGGGATTTCCACAACGATCGCAAACCCTTCAGATAGAATCTGAGAATAAAACTCAGAATAAAAATAATTTTTGTAATCCAATAATCGATCTTGGTTAGGATGATTAACCGAGTTATCCAAAAAATTCTGCTGATACATTCGAATAATTAAACGTTTCACAAGTAGTGAACTAAATTTCTTGTTATTACAACTAACAACTATTTCCACAGGTTCAGAACCATTTAATCCATAATGGTGGGCAAATGCATAAATATATTCCTGAAAGAGAAGTGGGTAGACAAAGTATTGTTGACGAGATTTATGTTTTTCTGAATACCCTTCGAATTTTTCCATTTGTATTTCTACTTGAATCAGAGAGAAGAAGCATTTCTCGGTTTATCGAATGATGATACATAGTGCAATATGGTCAGAACAGGGTGTTGCATTTTTAATACAAACCCTGGAAAGAAAGGGAGTCTAATCCACAGATCTTTTTCTGCTCCTTTTCTACCCAATTAGTTTATGTTTGTTCTAATTAAAAAAAAAGAACAGAACAAGTTTTTTATTTTTGCAGGCCAATCGCTCTTTTGACTTTGGAATACAGCCTCTTTATCAATATACTGCTTCTTTTACACATTCAATCCATAACATCCCTTATTCAATCCATAATCAAGAATAATTAGGATTTCTAAAAAAAAAAAGAAAAAATAAAGGGTCCACTCATAGGAAAACCCAACCTTTCCCCGCATCCGGCACTAATCTATTTTTAACGTCTAATTAGAGCGGGGAATCATTCCAATTAGGAAGTTCAGCTCGTTGCTTTTTATTTTACCAGAATTGGAGCCAGGCTCTATCCATTTATTCATTAGACCCAGAAAATCGTAATTTTGGATTCCATTCAAAAAAGATTGATTTTATTACGACATGCTATTTTTTCCATTCATTACCTTTGAGGATCAGTCGTGGTCTTCTAGACTCTACCAAGAGTCTGGACGAATTTGTTGTTTCATCCAAATGTGTAAAAGATCATAGTCGCACTTAAAAGCCGAGTACTCTACCATTGAGTTAGCAACCCAGATAAAAAAAGGATCTTAGATACGATCGAAATCCAAAAATCAATGGAATTACACCGCGCGCTTCTGTCAAAACATTGAACTAGCAAGACATCAAAAGATTTTTTTTATCGACCATGAAAAACACTCAAATGCCAAAACGAACAGGTCCGGTGAAATTCCACTAAAGTAAAGTTAAAAAAAGAGCGACCCTAATCACGATGGCCAAATTCTCCTTATTTTTAGCGATTTTTATTAACAAAAAATATATATTATAAAAAATATATATTATATTGTATGAGAATACATGCAAGAGGAACACCCTTATCATTTGAGCGAAGTGTAGGCGGAAAAATTGAATATGGAGTGAGGATAAAGAGACCCATCTATCTACAAATTCTATTTGTTCAATAGACCTTTGTCAATGGAAATACAATGGTAAGAAAACAAATTAGATAGAAAAAGTAAATAAAATAGGGGCTTATGTTGGATTGGCACGATATAATATAAATCCAAATAGGATTAAAAAAGAGGTAAATTGTGTCTAAATAATTAGACAACTAGGAATACTAATAATCTTCTCCTATCCTATTTTTTGATTCATTTAGTTCTTCAATTAACTCAAAGTTCTTTCTTTTTCTTTAAAGAATTCTGCCTTCCTTAAAATATCATAAACAGTTCTTGTTGGTTGAGCACCCTTTTCAAGGAAATAGAGAATAGCTGGAACATTTAAACAAGTTTGATTCTTTATCGGATCATAAAAACCTACTTTTTGAAGATCTCTTCCTTCTCTTCGAGATCGAACATCAATTGCAACGATTCGATAGACAGCTTATTGGGATAGATGTAGATAAACAACGCCCCCCCCTAGAAACGTATATGAGGTTTTCTCCTCATACGGCTCGAGAAAATGATTCGAATTTCTGTCGATAATAATAGAAATTAGACTATGACGTGCATTAATTTCCTTACAGAAAAAACAAATTTCATTTATACTCATGACTCAAGTGGGCTAATTTTGCCTGACAAACTTCGAAGGCAAAATCCTTCCAAAATTTTTGAGTCGTCTTTAAACTCTTTTCTTTGTCTCATTTCGAACGAATTGACTTTTATTCCTTATTCTAATCCAACTCTGTTGTTGAGACAATTGAAAATTGTGTTTACTTGTTCTGGAATCCTTTATCTTTGATTTGTGAAATCCTTGGGTTTAGACATTACTTCGGGAATTCCTATTTTTTTCTTTCAAAAGAGTAGCAACATACCCTTTTTTCTTATTTCCTTCGATAAAGCATTTATCTCTTCTATAGAAATCTAATAAGAGGGATTGATTCTGATATACTTTTATTGGACTTTCTTCTTATTTTAACCTTTCGATTTATTTCTATATTAAGGATAGACTGACAAAGTTGGCCTAATTTATTAGTTTTCACTAACCCTAGATTCTTTCCCTTGATAAAAAAAATTCTGTCCTCTCGAGCTCCATCGTGTACTATGTTACTTAAACCCAGCGCAAATTTGGTTCGGAACGAATAGAACAGGCTATGTCGAGCCAAGAGCATTTTCATTACTATGGAAAATGATGGATAGCAAAATCCACAATCGATCATGTCCTTCAAGTCGCACGTTGCTTTCTACCACATCGTTTTAAACGAAGTTTTACCATAACAAACATTCCTCTTTTCATTGCAAAGTGGTATAGAGAATTGATCCAATATGGATGGAATCATGAATAGTCATTGGTTTAGTTTTTTTATACTAATTAAAACTTGCTATCTATGGAGCAATATGGATAAAAGAAAGTAAGTATTTATCCGGGAAGCCTCCGCCAAGATCCAATTTATTTAAACCCATATTAAAATTCTATCATATGAATGAAACATAGTTTGAAAAAGACGACTAAACAAGTTTGCTTAAAACTTATTTATTCTTAAATTTCCACCCTCAACGGATGGCTCGAGATGATCAATCTTGAAGTGAGAAAAGAAGGATTGACTCTTCCTCAATAAATAAACTATCAACCTCCAAAAAAGTTTAATTAATTTAATTACTAGAATTAGAATTCTAGTAGTAATATATTTTTTCAGTACCAAAAACAATTAACTATAATAACTAAATAAACTATTCCAATGAAAAGATTGAAAGTTTTTGGTAGTTATAGAATTCTCGTACTTCTTCAACTCGAATACCAAAAGGAAGAAAAAAATATGACTAAGTGATTTTATAGTAGAGGCATATCCTGAATGTGCTTGATAGATCCCATTTTTTCATGAAAATAAAGATAGTCAATTTGACTGGACTTAAGACTTTATTATGTTTTCTGAGAAAGAATAAGATATCATTATTCTCTTTAATAAACTTTTGTCTCGTACGGAATACTATATGATTTCACCGTTTGTTTCATCAGAAACAATCTGGGACGGAAGGATTCGAACCTCCGAGTAACGGGACCAAAACCCGCTGCCTTACCACTTGGCCACGCCCCATTTCGGGTTTTATGCGACACTAATAAACACTAGTATGTTTATTTGTTATTCGTCAATACCATTTCAATTACATAAAAAAGGAGGGATATTCTCTTGCTAGTATTCTACACATGCGGATAATATAGAATCAAAAAAATGCATTGATCATTACATGGAATTCTATTAAGATATTATATGAAAGTCGAATTTATTCCACTCTCATTTGAGAGTGCGAATACAAGGAGGTATTTTGTGTTTGGGAAAGTCCGAAGAAAAAAGATTTTGAATCTGCCTTTTCCTTCTTTCCCTTAAAAAAATAACTCAAGAAAAATCCAATTATTTACTCTACAAGAATGAAATGCTTGTTATGCCTAATATACTTAGTTTAACCTGTATCTGTTTTAATTCTGTTCTTTATCCTACTAGTTTTTTCTTTGCCAAATTACCCGAAGCTTATGCTATTTTCAATCCAATCGTGGATATTATGCCTGTTATACCTCTATTCTTTTTTCTATTAGCCTTTGTTTGGCAAGCTGCTGTAAGTTTTCGATGAAATCTTTAGTACTCTGTATGCCAAATTGAATGATGTGTTCATTCCAAAAAAATTTTAAAATGGGTAAAAGCCGAGAAGTTTTATATTTTTATATTATGAACCTTCGATTCTAAAATTTAAATTCTTCTACATTGAATGGGTAGCTACAGCAATAAATTTGGATCAGCCTTTCTACTCCCCTGCACCTAGGTTGAGCAGGTACCTAAAGGTACCTACACAATACCTAACCACCTAACCCTATTTTTGCTATTGATAAGAGTGCTTATTATAAAAGAATTCTTGCAATTTTTTTCAAGAATTCTTTTTTGCATTTTTAGGTATAAAAAAAAACCATCCTAGTGGATCCGTGTGGTAAGGAAAAACTGGTAATCTATTCCTTAAAAAAAATCTTGGAGATTATGTAATGCTTACTCTCAAACTTTTTGTTTATACAGTAGTGATATTCTTTGTTTCACTCTTTATCTTTGGATTCTTATCTAATGACCCAGGACGGAATCCTGGACGCGAGGAGTAAAAATTCAGTTTTTTTTTTTCTTATTGGATTTGTTTCGTACATTTATCTATGAGAAAATCCGGGGGTCAGAATTCTTTCCAATTCGAAAGTCCCAAATGATCCAAGGGAGCGGAAAGAGAGGGATTCGAACCCTCGGTACAAAAAAATTGTACAACGGATTAGCAATCCGCCGCTTTAGTCCACTCAGCCATCTCTCCACGTTCCAAAGCGAAAGGTTTCCGTGATATGATATAGGCAAGAAATAAGAAATAACGGTTGCAAAAAACCCCTTTTTTTTCTTTCAAAAGTCTATAAAAATTATATTGCCAATTCCATTTTAATTATATTCTTTTTTCTTAATGTTAATAAAAAAAGAAGAAAATTCTTGTTTTTTCTTTCTAAAAATCGATATTGGCCGAGAGACAATCAAATAGATTTTCTCTTTAGCGGGCATTTCCATATAGGACTTGTTATAATTATAATAAAACAAGCAGGTTATATAAAAAAAAAACGCTTTTTTTGTCGATTATTTATCAAGAAAGCAAAAAGGGTTCTTATCAAATCCACCATAAAATTGGAAAGAAGCATAAAGTAAGTAGACCTGACTCCTTTAATGATGCCTCTATCCGCTATTCTGATATATAAATTCGATGTAGATGAAATTGTATAAGCGAATTTTTTTTATTTCCTTAGACTTAGACCGCGCAAGACAAGAATTTTTCGCTATTTACGATTTCATATTCTTGTTACTAGATGTTCTATAGGAATAAGAAGAAATCGCAACTCCTTTGCGCTACACATAAAATTGGATTTCGAAGGTCCATTTTTTTTTTTCAGAATCCTCTATTATTTTAGTTCTTCCACCCATGCAATAGAGAGGGAATGGGAAAAGAAGGGTTACTTTTATTTGCATTTTTCCCTTAAAAGATAGACTTTGAAATAGGAGTCTTGGAATAATGCTGAATTCAAAGGTTTATTTCTTTCTATAGTATAAGAAAAACAATTTATTTCTATTTCTATAGTATAAGAAAAACAAATAAATAGTATAAGAAAAACAAATCGAATCAAATTCATGGATTTACCACGACCTCGGTTGTGACTGTGACTCCATAGATAAAAATGGGAAATTTCTCTCTTCGAGACCATTGAAAAAGGGCATTGAACGAGAAAGAAATCGTCCACAGATAATAAAACTATCATATGCCTTGGAAAGTGATATGAGGTGCTCGGAAATGGTTGAAGTAATTGAATAGGAGGATCACTATGACTATAGCCCTTGGTAGAATTCCTAAAGAAGAAAATGATCTATTTGATACTATGGATGACTGGTTACGAAGGGACCGTTCGTTTTTGTAGGATGGTCTGGCCCTATTGCTCTTTCCTTGTGCTTATTTCGCTTTAGGGGGTTGGTTTACAGGGACAACTTTTGTAACTTCTTGGTAATACCCATGGATTGGCTAGTTCCTATTTGGAAGGTTGTAATTTCTTAACCGCAGCAGTTTCTACCCCTGCCAATAGTTTAGCACACTCTTTGTTGCTACTATGGGGGCCCGAAGCACAAGGAGATTTTACTCGTTGGTGTCAATTAGGCGGTCTATGGACTTTTGTAGCTCTCCACGGGGCTTTTGCACTAATAGGTTTCATGTTACGCCCAATTTGAACTTGCTCGGTCTGTTCAATTGCGGCCTTATAATGCAATCTCATTCTCTGGTCCAATTGCTGTTTTTGTTTCTGTATTCCTTATTTATCCACTGGGGCAATCTGGTTGGTTCTTTGCGCCGAGTTTTGGCGTAGCAGCGATATTTCGATTCATCCTTTTCTTCCAAGGATTTCATAATTGGACGTTGAACCCATTTCATATGATGGGAGTTGCCGGAGTATTAGGTGCGGCTCTGCTATGCGCTATTCATGGAGCGACCGTAGAAAAACACTCTATTTGAGGACGGTGATGGTGCAAATACCTTCCGTGCTTTTAACCCAACTCAAGCTGAAGAAACTTATTCAATGGTCACTGCTAACCGCTTTTGGTCCCAAATCTTTGGTGTTGCTTTTTCCAATAAACGTTGGTTACATTTCTTTATGCTATTTGTACCCGTCACCGGTTTATGGATGAGTGCTATTGGCGTAGTTGGCTTGGCTCTGAACTTACGTGCCTATGACTTTGTTTCCCAGGAAATCCGTGCAGCGGAAGATCCTGAATTTGAGACTTTCTACACCAAAAATATTCTTTTAAACGAGGGTATTCGTGCGTGGATGGCAGCTCAGGATCAGCCTCATGAAAATCTTATATTCCCTGAGGAGGTTCTACCACGTGGAAACGCTCTTTAATGGAACTTTCGTTTTAGCTGGTCGTGACCAAGAAACCACCGGCTTTGCTTGGTGGGCTGGGAATGCCAGACTTATCAATTTGTCCGGTAAACTGCTTGGAGCTCATGTAGCTCATGCCGGATTAATCGTATTCTGGGCCGGAGCAATGAACCTATTTGAAGTGGCCCATTTCGTACCAGAAAAGCCCATGTATGAACAAGGGTTGATTTTACTTCCACACTTAGCTACTCTAGGTTGGGGAGTAGGGCCAGGGGGGAAGTTCTAGATACTTTTCCGTACTTTGTATCTGGCGTACTTCACCTAATTTCCTCCGCAGTCTTAGGCTTCGGTGGCATTTATCACGCGCTTCTGGACCCGAGACTCTTGAGGAATCTTTTCCATTCTTTGGTTATGTCTGGAAAGATAGAAATAAAATGACTACAATTTTGGGTATTCACTTAATTTTGTTAGGTCTAGGTGCTTTTCTTCTAGTACTCAAGGCTCTTTATTTTGGCGGGTGTATATGATACCTGGGCCCCTGGGGGGGGAGATGTAAGAAAAATTACCAATTTGACCCTTAGTCCCAGTGTTATATTTGGTTATTTACTAAAATCTCCTTTTGGTGGAGAAGGGTGGATTGTTAGTGTAGATGATTTAGAAGATATAATTGGTGGGCATGTATGGTTGGGTTTTATTTGTGTATTTGGCGGAATTTGGCATATTTTAACCAAACCCTTCGCATGGGCTCGCCGTGCATTTGTATGGTCTGGAGAAGCTTACTTGTCTTATAGTTTAGCTGCTTTATCTGTCTTTGGTTTTATCGCTTGTTGTTTTGTATGGTTCAATAATACAGCTTATCCGAGTGAGTTTTATGGACCCACCGGGCCAGAAGCTTCTCAAGCTCAAGCATTTACTTTTCTAGTTAGAGACCAGCGTCTTGGAGCTAATGTGGGATCCGCTCAAGGACCCACAGGTTTAGGTAAATATCTAATGCGTTCCCCAACTGGGGAGGTTATCTTTGGAGGGGAAACTATGCGTTTTTGGGACCTTCGTGCTCCATGGTTAGAACCTCTAAGGGGCCCCAACGGTTTGGACTTGAGTAGGTTGAAAAAAGACATACAACCTTGGCAAGAACGACGCTCAGCAGAATATATGACCCACGCTCCTTTAGGCTCTTTAAATTCCGTGGGTGGCGTAGCTACCGAGATCAATGCAGTTAATTATGTCTCTCCTAGAAGTTGGTTATCAACTTCTCATTTTGTTCTAGGATTCTTCTTTTTTGTGGGCCATTTATGGCATGCAGGAAGAGCCCGAGCTGCTGCAGCAGGTTTTGAAAAGGGAATCGATCGGTGATTTGGAACCTGTTCTTTACATGAACCCTCTTAACTAAGATTTTCTTATTTATACCTGTTCTACTTTTTTTCTGTTCTGGCTCGGTTATTCCATCTAGCCGAGCCATTCATTCCTTTTTATGAAAGAAAGATAAGGGACAGAAAAAAAAAATAAATAAAAATGAAAGAAACAAACGTATTCAATAAGCAAAAGGAGAGAGAGGGATTCGAACCCTCGATAGTTCCTAGAACTATACCGGTTTTCAAGACCGGAGCTATCAACCACTCAGCCATCTCTCCACAGCCCTAATCCTTATTTTACTCCTACAAATAGAACATAGCCATATAAAAAATAAAAAAGATTTATTAGCCTCTAGAAAGATATCAGATACAAGTTCCTTTTCGATATATCTCTTGTATACTGTATACACGGATACAGGATCCGCTATACCCGCTTGTGAAATAAAGAGTAAATAATCTCTTCTCACCCCCATATCCAAATAAAAAAAGCGGTTTAAGTAATAAATTTGAATTAAAGAGAAGAATCAATGGATTCATGATTAAACCCCTCCTACTTCTTGTATTTTTTTACAATTTTGGTTTAAGTGAGGGATCAAATATGTAGTCAACTTTATTTGATGGTAGCTTGGAGGATTAGAAATATGACTATTGCTTTCCAATTAGCTGTTTTTGCATTAATTGCGACTTCCTCAGTCTTAGTAATTAGTGTACCCCTTGTATTTGCTTCTCCTGATGGTTGGTCAAATAATAAAAATGTTGTATTTTCCGGTACATCATTATGGATTGGACTAGTCTTTCTCGTAGCTATTCTGAATTCTCTCATTTCTTAAATGAAATTTGGTTAATATTTATTAACCCCATAAAAAAGAAAATAATAAAGGCCATTTCTTCTAAAA
>NW_028259461.1:7969720-7996208 GCF_056163025.1 Triticum urartu | reverse complement strand
TCGATATTGTAGGGGATGAAATGATTGACAAGCACTGCGATACTGATCCAGTGTGGTTTCCAGAAATGTTTAAGGATTGGTAGTGTCCGGATTTCTTGTAAAGTTATTTCACAGCTAAATTCGTGTTTTCCTCGATTTAATAGAAAATAGAAAGACTTCATGATGAGCAATCATCAGGTTAAGATGGATCTAAACCAATCCATTTTTTTCTATATACATACAACATGCCGACGGTTAAACAACTTATTAGAAACGCAAGACAGCCAATACGAAATGCTCGAAAAACGGCCGCGCTTAAAGGATGCCCTCAGCGTCGAGGAACATGTGCTAGGGTGTATGTGCGACTCGTTCAGATCATGACTTCAAACAAATATAAAAAAAATTGAAGTATCCATGATTAGTACCAATGAATAGGATATAGCTTCTCTATCCTAGATTTCTATGGTATATGGAATTTATGGTTTCCTTTGGTGCAAATCCAATTATCTAAATTGGAAATAAGAAGCAATTCTCCCATTGGTAGCAAATGGTTATCCATTAAGCGGAGGAAATAGTAATAAAAAGAAAAAGGCTTATGCTCCTTTATCTTAAAAGAACGGACTAACAGGGTCAGCTACTTAGCCAACTTTCATAATTAAATACCGTCACTGTATGGATAACTCTTATTGTGAAAAGAGCTATTTACTCTATAATGGATAGGTAGAGCCAAAGAATGTGGACTATACAAGTTCGCAATACCTTTTGATGAAAGAAAGGGCTCCGGTGTATAGAGAGGGCCTCACCGTTATAAAAGGGAACCATAGAAACGATGGAACCCACTATTTTTTTTAGTATTATTAGAATGAATTTGTTATTTCGTATAGAAATAACTGAACGGAGTGGAATAAAAAATCGTGGTTGGGAAGGTTACTATAGCAAAAGCCATTGGAATTAATATTTTATATATCGGAATAATTAGTTTTGTTATTAATGAGAAAAAGGGTGGCTAAAAGAAGAGAAATCATTAGTTATTCATTAAGGTTAATTTGATTCAATGACCAGAGTTCCGCGAGGATATATAGCCCGGAGACGACGAACAAAAATGCGTTCATTTGCCTCAAACTTTAGAGGGGCTCATTTAAGACTTAATCGAATGATTACCCAACAGGTAAAAAGAGCTTTTGTTTCCTCTCATCGAGATAGAGGTAGGCAAAAGAGGGATTTTCGTCGTTTGTGGATCACTCGGATAAACGCAGCAACGCGGGTATATAAAGTATTCGATAGTTATAGTAAATTAATACACAACCTGTACAAGAAGAAATTGATTCTTAATCGTAAAATGCTTGCACAAGTAGCTGTATCAAATCCAAATAATCTTTACACGATTTCCAATAAAATAAAGATCATCAATTAAAGGTATAAATAAAGTAATATACTGGAATAATAAAAGATGAATTCCCGGAGAGGGAACTCCGGGAAGATACAATAAATTAAGATTAAGTGGTAGGAATCAACGAGCTGGATTACTTTCTTTATAATATATATAGGTCTGGCCCTTTCGAATTCGAATAAAACATCAACAATCGGAACTTAAGTTCCGGTTGTTGTTTCTTAAATTTTGGTTGTTGTTTCTTAAGTTTCGATTGGAATTGTACTTTTGCGTTAATTGAGGAATATGTCTATTTTTTCTGGGTCTAGAACCTGTAATTATTGAAATTGACTGGGCTTGAAATTGCTTTTCGTTCTCATAGTTACGAAACGGTAAGAAAGATAAAATACGAGCCTGTTTTATAGCAAGAGTAATTAATCGTTGTTGTTTCAAGGTTAATCTATTTATTCGTCTCGATAATATTTTTCCTTGTTCACTAATAAATCTATTAATTAAACTCATGTTTCTATAATCAATTCGATCTCCCGGGCCAATCCGGGGACGCCTACGAAAAGGTTGTTTAGATTTACGAAAAGGTTGCTTGAATTTACGAAAAGTTTGCTTGGATTTACGAAAGGGTTGCTTGGATTTATTAAAAGTTTGCTTGGATTTACTAAAGGGTTGCTTAGATTTAAGAAAAGGTTGTTTAGATGTATACATGATTTATTCCTTATTTAAAATTTGAAAATTTGAAAATTCACTTCTTTATTTTATTAATTTAGGATCCAGAAGAAGTAGTTTTTCTTTGATCCATATCTTATTTGATTCATATTATAGTATATGAATACCCTCTATACATATGAAATAATATCTACCGGAAATCAGATGAGTTGATTTGTATTTTGTATTCTATACTATGTTTTCTTTATATATTAAATATGAAGTTCTTACTCTTTCTGTTGTTTGGAAAGATCAAACACACGATGTTCCTATTTCTTTATTTCGTGATGAGTCGTATGCTTGCGACAATAACGACAAAATTTTTTGAATTCTAATTGTCCGGGTGTATTGTGGCGATTCTTTTGAGTACTATATCTAGAAATCCCCGTCGATTCCTCATTGGCACCTTTTCGAACACAACTGATGCATTCCAAAATAACTCTGATTCTAACATCTTTTCCCTTGGCCATGAACCTCCTTTTCTTTTTGGATTGACTTAACTTAATTCTTCTACTTATTCTTTTATTCTTCTATTTTGAATCCGAAGAAGAAGAATAAAATTCATTAGAATAATTTTTTTTTATTCTTTAATTAAGTAATAAAAAATAGAGAAATAATTAAAGAATACAATCCTTGTCGAATTAGCAAAGATTTTGGTTCGAAATCCTTTCATTTAATTAGCCAGCCCCGCCTTTTCTATGCTCTGATTTCTGAGGCCTTATTTAGCTTGGGTACCCCTTTAAATTGAATTTCTATTTTCAAAAATGGGGTTTACCAAATTTTTAATGACTCTGAGGTTCAACCCAATCCATCTTTTCTTTCTTTTTCCTTCCGATACTAAAAAAAGATTGAAAAGGATCAAATTTTGTCATATCACGAAGAAATCTATCCCTCCCATAGCAATAACTAGAATTAAAAAAAAGGGAATGACAAAGCATCTGGGAATAAACGATTAATTTCTATCAATAAACCTGCTAAAGCACCAAACCATAGAGTACTTAGCACGGGTGCTACAGAGAGATATGTTTTTATATCCCGCATTGAAAATCCTCCTTCCTTGTTGGAATACATATATGATCATAAACTCTTGCCCAAGATTGTTATGCTATATATAAAATGAACCATATCGACGAAATTTTCCTATCCCTAAAAAAGAAAAAGATGACCCCTTCTTCCTATATATTACCAAGGAAAAGTAATCCTTCTTTTATAGGCGAAATTATATTGGATTTTATATGTATATAATTCCTTAATTATATGAGACCAAAAAGAAGAAATGACACGAGGGTTCTATATATAGATAGAGAAAGAAAGAAGAAGAAAATTATGATGTGGAAAAGAAGACAGGAATTGTGTACAATGGCATTGTACAACAATTTAATTTGGAAAAGGGATGTAGCGCAGCTTGGTAGCGCGTTTGTTTTGGGTACAAAATGTCACAGGTTCAAATCCTGTCATCCCTACCTATTACTTCTTTCTTCTTTATAGGCAGTAGCGACGAGATCAATTAAAGTAAAGTGGGTATAACTTGAATTTGTGGAGACTATACGTACGTGAGATACATTAGGAATAGAAAAAGATTTTCTTTTTGAATGAATGAAAGCGCTCTTAGTTCAGTTCGGTAGAACGCGGGTCTCCAAAACCCGATGTCGTAGGTTCAAATCCTACAGAGCGTGATTCCATCTATTTTATGTCGAAGCAGAGTAAAATAACTTAACAAAATTGAATTGTAACTCCAATTTCAATTTGACCTCCTCTCTGGTCTGGAGGAGGTCAATCAAAAAAAAAAAATGACTCAATCAAAGATCCAACTGATCCCCACGCCTGTATTGCAAATACGCAGTCACGAATAATCCCGCTAAAGTAATAGGAATTAGGCCTAAGACGATTCCAAATAGAAAAACTTCAATCATTTCGATTTGTTCGAGGGGATAAAAAAAGAGGTACGATCTATCCCTAAATAGTACTCTAAATTATCCACGAATCTCAATGACCAAGAAAAGAATTCCTAATTAGTCTGGAAAAGAGTCGTAGAATGCCAGGAATCCCAAAGAAAGATTTTTCTTTTCTGAATTATAATTATTCAGTCAATTCAAATAAGGCGTATCTTGTTCAAGCCAATAAATAGAGCTGGGGTTATAGTTAAAGCAGCCAGTAGAAAACCAAAATAACTAGTTAAAGTAAGCATGAAAGAGTTAAATTCCATTTATTTTTTTTTACTACACTACATATGTTGGTAAAGCATTTACCTAAGTTATGGAAAATTCATAATTCATCAGTTATTTTAGATAATACTAAAAAACAAGATAGAGTAAGATACAGAAGTGTAAAAGAAAGTGGATTCATCAGATGATACATGAGTCCCTAATTCCGAATCAAGAGATTTGTTGTGGAATTTGTCAATTGAGTAAAGTAATAATATTAAGAACTAGATCATCTAACCCCATTGAATGAAAAAAAGAAATTCAATTTTCAGGGAAATTTTTGAATAAGAGATAAATAAACAATTGAATTTGAAAAAAAAAACTTCTTTCTATTTTGGATAATTTCTTTTTCAATAGGACCCTCTTTTTGGAGTGAACGATCGAATATTCCCCTATTCCTTCTTATTTTAACTGATTGTATTCCATATGGAATAAGAGGAGAACAAAAGCATTCCACGACCTGCCAAGGGGCTGTTAAAAAAAAAAAAAAAAGAAAGCTCTTCCTTGAATTTACTTTATTTTTATTCCTTTTTCGAACTCCAACCAAAGTAGATTCGAAGACGAGTCACTTCAATTATCCTTTTAAGTTCTATTCTATCTTCTGTCTTTCCCTATTTCATCTCGTAAAGTTCCGCGCTCGCAGTTTGGTCAAGAAAGTTAGACCTAATCCAACAAACAATACAAGGATGAATTACGAATTATGAAAGGATAGATTTCACATATACTTGTCCTTGTATTGTGTCAGTATGAGAATATCCTTCCTAAATTATTTATCCAAACCTATTGATCATTAACTTAGATTTTCCCAAGATTTTGGCTGCTATTCCGAATTACTCTATTATTCCGAAGCCAATGAAAAGTAAGTAGAACCTACAAAAATGGGGTTTTCTATTGATGCCTTGAATAACATATAGCTTACCTATAGACAAAAAAAAAATAAAAAAGTAATTATGTTTCGGAACCAGGCAAAACCAGATTGCTGTGCCATAGGAAGGATAGCTATACTAATTCGGTATACTCAAAATACACCTTTGGTACAAAATTGACAATCTCACAAGGATGAAATATCAGTAATTTTCTATTTACTGGTCGATCCCATCTTTTACGGAATCAATTCCTTTTTTGAATGTACAAAAATTTTGGGAGTTCAGCATGTCTGGAAGCACGGGAGAACGTTCTTTTGCTGATATTATTACCAGTATTCGATACTGGGTTATTCATAGCATTACTATACCTTCCCTATTCATTGCGGGTTGGTTATTTGTCAGTACGGGTTTAGCTTATGACGTGTTTGGAAGTCCTAGGCCAAACGAGTATTTCACGGAAAGCCGACAAGGAATTCCGTTAATAACCGACCGTTTTGATTCTTTAGAACAACTCGATGAATTTAGTAGATCCTTTTAGGAGGCCCTCAATGACCATAGATCGAACCTATCCTATTTTTACAGTGCGATGGCTGGCTATTCACGGACTAGCTGTACCTACTGTTTTTTTCTTGGGATCAATATCAGCAATGCAGTTCATCCAACGATAAAACAAATTCCAACTATAGAACTATGACACAATCAAACCCGAATGAACAAAATGTTGAATTGAATCGTACCAGTCTATACTGGGGTTTATTACTCATTTTTGTACTTGCTGTTTTATTTTCCAATTACTTCTTCAATTGAGAGAAAGAAAGAGACTAATAAGAATTCTCTTATCCCATTTGGAAGGATACCATCCTTATAACTACCCATGACTGTTTTTGTCTCTAGCATGACCAATTGATAAAATGTGGAGGAAAGTAGGGGAAATGGCCGATACTACTGGAAGAATTCCTCTTTGGCTGATAGGTACTGTAGCTGGTATTGCTGTGATTGGTTTAGTAGGTGTTTTCTTTTATGGTTCATATTCTGGATTGGGTTCATCTCTATAGTAATCGGAGGGACCAGATTGTAAACATGAAAAAGTAGGAGCTTAGCGGGTCCTTACCCCCCTTTATCTGATTAGAGCGGAAAGGACCCGCGGAATTTTTATTTTACTCTTATAACGCGAATTGAATCTATTCGATTCACTCTTATGAAGCAACAAGAAAAAGAGATCACTCGAGGATCCAATATCTTATTCCACGAAGGAAGTATCCTGAAAATCCTTGATTTAGTTTCGAGTAATAAACTAATAAAACCTTAATCAAAACTATTCAACTAGCCTAAAAATAAAAAAACCTTCAATGGAAGAGTTTACTTTTTTTTTGCAAAATTTCTGTAAATTTGAAGTTGAACTTAATTAAACAAGCCAAGCAATTTGCTCACAATCACAAGAAATTTTTCCCCCGCCATATTTTCTTCCCCTCTGTTTGTCCACTACCTCGGCTAAACCTAAGCAAAAGAAAAAGAGGTCCAAGAGACAGACCCGAATAAAGAAGAAATAGTAATCTTTGACGAATTAGGAAGAAAAAGGATTCTTATTTTGATACAAGAAGAATCGGCACAAGAAAAAGGCTTTTTCTTGTGCCGAATAGACGATTAAGAAGACCTGCAATCCCTCCGAAAAAGAAGAAATTTTAATTTGATTGTTCTCGCCTTTGCCTTGGATTCTCTTCTTTTGCATGGGATATAAATAAGGAATTCCAGACATCTCATAAACAAAAAGCAGTCTAAACAAAAAAAGGATTTCCAAAATAGATCATAGATAATTCTAGCAATTGCCAATAAATCGAGGCTTTTTACCAACTTGATGGTAAGAAATCCCGGGACCTAGAAATTCATTTCGTACAATTGAACCTTTTCAAACTGTTTCTTTTTGAGAACCAAAAAAACTTGTGCCAAAATAACGGATGCGAAGAAGAACAAAAGGCCTTGGACACGTAATGGATCCTGAAGCACGATTTCTGCGTCCCCCTGACCAAAACCTCCCACATTAGGATTGCTTGTTAATGGTTGATCAAGCTTGATGGATTCCCCCTCTGAAACAAGAAGTTCTGGTCCGGGAGGTATAATATCAATCACTTGGCGTCCATCTGATGCATCAACTATGGATATTTCATACCCCCCCTTTTCTTTACGTAGTATTTTTCTTACTATACCTGTTGACGTAGCATTATAGACTGTATTGTTACTCTTGCTACCATCAGGATAGATCTGTCCTCTTCCTCGGTTTCCCCCTACATATATGGGATATTTTAAGAAATGAGCATCTTTCTTCGTAGCAGGATCAGGGGAAAGAATGGGAAAGACAATTTCACTATATTTCTTACCGGGAACAGGGCCTATCACAAGAATGTTTTTTTTATCGGGACGATAACTCTGAAAAGCAAGATTTCCTATCTTTTCTTTTAACTCAGGGGAAATACGATCGGGCGGCGCTAATTCGAATCCCTCGGGCAAAATAAGAACAGCACCTACATTCAACCCTCCCTTTTTTCCATTAGCAAGAACTTGTTTCAATTGCATATCATAAGGAATTCGAAGAACTGCTTCAAATACAGTATCGGGAAGCACAGCTTGGGGAACTTCAATATCGACGGGCTTGCTAGCTAAATGGCAATTGGCACATACAATTCGTCCAGTTGCTTCTCGTGGGTTTTCATAACCCTGCTGCGCAAAAATGGGATATGCATTTGAAATAGATGTCCGAGTTATTACGTATATCATGATCGATACAGAAATCGATCGAGTTATCTGTTCCTTTACCCAAGAAAAAGTATTTCTATTTTCCATGTCCAATCGCAGATCCCAGAATTTCTACAATAAATTAGATAGGTAGCTAAGCTAATCTAGTTCCCTATACACGAATCTGTTGTCATTCTACTGCAACAGTTGTACTGCAATGATGAATACCTTAAAGTAGGTATAAATAGAAAGAATTTTGCTAAAATGGAAAAGGGCTTTCTTTCTAAAAAAAGATGCTTGCTAATTTGATTAATATTAATATCGGGAGATCAAATGAATTTATGCTTCACTAATTGAATGATAAATGACTACAAGCGAAGGAGATAGACGATTTAAACAAAAAAAGACCCAAAATTTCAAACATGTATCTAGAATTACTGGAAAACTACAAACAAAAATAGTGAAAATAAGCTCGTTAGGAGCCCATCCAAAATCGTTGTAGACCCAACGAATTACTAGTTCCCAACCACGGGTGGAGTGAAATCCAACAAAAAAATCAGTAACTAAAAGAATAAAAAAAGCTTTTATTGAGTCATTTAAATTATAGAAGAATTCCTGAACCCAAGAATTCAAAATGACAAGTTCCTCTTTACCCAGAAAAAAAGAACCACTTAGAATAGCCAAACAGATTATATTTGTCGAGAAATGCAAAATGGTATGGAGATGATCCTCATTATTTATTTTGACCCATTGTATTATTTCCTTGTGTATTCCTGTAGGAGGTTTTTGTACATGTGTCTTTAGTTTCCCTTTTATCATCTCGTCCAAGAGAGAAAGTTCTTCTAATTCTATGAATCTTTCTAGAATCCTTTTCTCTTGAATATCAGTTAAGAGAGTTTCGGATTGCCTGGTATTCCACCAATTCTTAATCCAAAGTTCCAGACATTTGTTAAATGAGGAAGAGACCCCCCAAGGCAAAAGTACGATAAATACAAGATATAGTAAAGAAGGCAATGCTTTCTTTTTTTTCATTTTTGATCTGTAAATGGAGTTGTTAATGAATATGCTTCATTCGCTGACTCTATTCCATTCCCTGACTCTATATGATGATATTTCTATTTCATGATATTTCTATTTCTTTGAAGCAAAAACTCTATAGGTTTGATACCCTGTATCTATTCTTCTTTTTTGTATATTAGTTATTAGTGGAATTTCAGTGCATTGGGTTCTTTCTTAGATCTAGATGGAATGAAATAGTGAAATAGAATAAAAAAAAAGCCCTTTCGGATGAAAAAGGAAGAATAGTATGCGATATATCTAACTTGGATAAAAAAAAATTAAAAGCAAATTTCTCTTATCCTCGTTTGTTCCTTCCTTTAGATAAATACTTAAAAATCCCCTTACAATAACAAATCCAATTTAGAAGGGACTTCCTCCCTGTGTTGAGAAAACTTTTCTTCTTCCAATTCTTCTTTTCTTCATTCAACTCAGTTCAAAAAAGATACCTCAAAATACTTCAATTGGTACGCGCAAGAAATAGGCCAATTCGGCAGCTTTTTGTTCAATTTCTCGTGGAGTAAAAAATTTATCATCAGTACGAGTCAAGGGAATGATCCCCTGGCCCCGGATTTCCATATAAAGAATACGACGAGGATAAAGACCCTCTTTAACCTGAATTCTAATTGATTGGATATCCCGCATAAGGAATCGAAGGAAGACGCGACGTTTTATTCCAGGGAATCCCCAACGAAAAATGCACACTATTCCCTCTTTTCTATCGAATCGGTCATAACCACTACCTACATTCCACAAAATAGTACACCACAAGTAGGAGCTAATGAATAGGCCTGCGATTCCGTAGAAAGACATCACGACCCCCTGCGGAAAAAAAAGAATTTCTTGAGATGGAAGTATAGATATAATATTCTTACCAAGATAACTGGAAATCCCAACCGATAAGAATCCTAGTGAACCTAGAAAAAGAATACAGGCCCAGAAAAAATTACCCCTTTTTCGAGAACCTTTTAGAAGTTCTACCCATATGTGTTCTGATCGCCAATTCATATTAGATATACTAAATCCAGCAGCGGTCGATTGAAATTGAGAGAATAAGCTAAATAATTTTGACTTTACTTTTTTTGATTCTGAAATCGCCTTCAGCAACTAGTACTCCTGTGAAATAATAGGTTAGATACATTGACTTTCTATTCAAAAAATATTCGTTGATTCAATTAAAATAAATAAAATAAAACTCGCTATACCTGGCTCTGCATATTCATGCATTTATGCTCGTAGCCTATATCCGCATCCATAACCGTTTTTCATTTGTGTGTAGAAAGTGTGTGTAGAAAAAGCCACATACCCTACCATATTATATTACTTACACTAAAAAATACTAGACAATCTTATTTTTTTGCACATAAAGAAATAAAGAAGTCATTGCAATTGCCGGAAATACTAAGCCTACTAAAGGCACGAAAATAGAAGGTAAGTTTAAATCCGTCATGGAATAGGTGTCTCAATTCAAATTTACTATTTCTATCTAGTCGAAAAATATCTTAAGATTCTTATGATATAATTAAGTATATCTATTATAAGGAATATTGACTATTGTATTGTATTTTTTATTTTTAGTTTGAAAAATATTCTGTAAAAAAAATGAAAGGATAATAAGAAAATTCCAAAAAAGGAGAACTAATTAAAAAGATTTTATTTTGATTTTCCCATCCTCATGGCCTTTCTATCTTTCTAATCTAATTTGAAATTGGATTCAAAAGAAAGCGGTTAGAATTTACTTCCTGCATACATACTTCTCTAGAAGCGCATACAATAATGCGTGGTAAAGGCGGAAAAATAGTATATTCAATCAAAATCAAAGGGCAAATTATCTTACCTACTATAGATCCCCTACTACCCTCTTAGACTTTAAAAGGCGATATACCACCCAAAGAAAGGGTATGAAAATGCCGGGTGGAGTTAGCTTTTCGACGAAGACCTGTCCCGTGCAGCGAAGCCCTGTTAGTAAGACCCCCCGCAATAATGGATTATAGAAGAATATTATTCCAAATACTCCTCTGGACGCATATAGTAGCATTGCGATTCCGAATCTTTTTTATTTATGAATATGAACAGAAAAAATTCATTGTATCGTTGGGTCGGAGCGGAGGTTTGGTCCAGAAAAATTAGAAACAAAACGTCTACTCTACCGCATTGAAGTCTATAGCGCTGTATTTCCACGAAAGTATAATTCTTACCATCAGGATACGATCCTTTCTTTTGAACTAAACGTCTCTACGATGGGTCCAGGTTCTATGTCCAATCCCAAATCAAGGATTTCTCGCTCTTGATCGGAGTCATAAACTAAAAAAAAACTACCTTTTTATCCTTTTTCTCAAGGTTATAGAAAACTTCCTTATCTAGTTCTAGCATTTTGAAAAAAAAAAAATGCTTCTTTTTTTACACACAGTTCGAGTCACTTGTTGACTCACGATTACGCCTGTTAAAAGTTTCAAACGTCCTCTTTTTTGAAATTGAAAGAGAGTCCTATAAAAAGGTCTAACTTCCAAACTATGTCTTTTTTCATTCATTCTCCTTTAGTTTTTTTCTCTATCTAGAAGTGGAATAGAATAACCCGGTTGAAGGGTAATGATCATACGTCTGTAATGCATTGTATGGCCCAGAATAGGTCCTATTCTTCTACCTTTTCCAGGTAGTCGATGGCTATTCACAGCTACCACCTTAACACCAAAGAAGAGTTCGACCCAATGCTTTATTTCTGTCTTAGTGAATCCCGATTCGACATTAAAAGTATATTGATTCTTTCCCAATAAACGAAGACTTTTTTCTGTAAATACTGCGTATTTGATTCCATTATCATTATCATATGATAATACTATATTTTATTATTTTATTATTTTATTTGTATTTCTTTATTGTATTATACCTTAATATATATATTCTAGATATATAGAATAGACGAATCTCAATTTGTCAAGTCTCATGATCATATCATGATCTATTTTTATTCGGCTCAATCTTTTTTTTCTAAAAAAGATTGAGCCGAGTTTAATTGCAATCAATTAGAAGAATAAAGAAGAATTACTGCATTTCATAACTGATTTTTTTCTCTTTTTATTTCGTTTCTTTTTTATTTATACCTTCTTTATCTTTAGTTTTATCTAGTTAATCAATAGTATCTACCGGCTCGAACTCGAATTTGATCGCCTTCCATACTTCACAAGCTGCGGCTAGTTCAGGACTCCATTTGCAAGCTGCTCGGATAATTTCATTACCTTCGCGAGCAAGATCGCGCCCTTCGTTACGAGCTTGTACACAGGCTTCTAAAGCCACTCGATTAGCTGCTGCACCAGGTGCATTTCCCCAAGGATGTCCTAAAGTTCCTCCACCAAATTGTAATACAGAATCGTCCCCAAAGATTTCGGTCAGAGCTGGCATATGCCAAACATGAATACCACCTGAAGCTACCGGTATAACACCTGGCATGGATACCCAGTCCTGAGTGAAAAAGATACCGCGAGCACGATCTTTTTCAATAAAATCATCGCGCAATAAATCAACAAAACCTAAAGTCATTTCGCGTTCCCCTTCTAACTTACCTACTACTGTACCGGAGTGGATATGATCTCCCCCAGACATACGCAATGCTTTAGCTAATACACGGAAATGCATACCATGATTTTTCTGTCTATCAATAACTGCATGCATTGCACGGTGAATGTGAAGAAGTAGGCCATTGTCGCGGCAATAATGAGCCAAAGTAGTATTTGCGGTGAATCCCCCAGTTAAGTAGTCATGCATTACAATAGGAACCCCTAATTCTCTTGCAAATACAGCTCTCTTAATCATTTCTTCACATGTACCCGCAGTCGCATTCAAGTAATGCCCCTTGATTTCACCGGTTTCGGCCTGTGATTTATAAATAGCTTCGGCACAAAAGACAAAACGGTCTCTCCAGCGCATAAATGGTTGTGAGTTTACGTTTTCATCATCTTTGGTAAAATCAAGTCCACCACGTAGACACTCATAACACGCTCTACCATAATTTTTTGCGGATAATCCCAATTTTGGTTTAATAGTACATCCCAATAAAGGACGACCGTACTTGTTCAACTTATCTCTTTCAACTTGGATACCATGAGGCGGGCCTTGGAAAGTTTTTGAATAAGTAGGGGGAATTCGTAGATCCTCCAAACGTAGAGCACGTAGGGCTTTGAAACCAAATACGTTACCTACAATGGAAGTAAACATGTTAGTAACGGAACCCTCTTCAAATAGGTCTAATGGATAAGCTACATAACAGATCCATTGGTTGTCTTCCCCAGCAACAGGCTCGATGTGATAGCATCGTCCTTTGTAACGATCAAGACTGGTAAGTCCATCAGTCCAAACAGTTGTCCATGTACCAGTAGAAGATTCGGCAGCTACTGCAGCCCCTGCTTCTTCGGGCGGAACCCCAGGCTGAGGACTTACTCGGAATGCTGCCAAGATATCAGTATCCTTAGTTTCATACTCTGGGGTGTAGTAAGTCAATTTATAATCTTTAACACCAGCTTGAAATCCAACACCTGCTTTAGTTTCTGTTTGTGGTGACATAAGTCCCTCCCTATAACTCTTGAATTAAGAATTCTCACAATAACAGGGTCTACTCGATGTTAATTAGGCGTAAATGAAACTTTAGCAAAAATCTCGTAAAACAAAAAGGATATTCAATTAATATAATATCAACTCATTAAAGAAAATTGAGGGCATGCTTAGGTTAATGAATATGTTTCATTCATATATAATGCGTACACCCTGTGTATGTTCTATCCTATAGGAATTCCAATATAGGAATTCGATAGGAATTGAGTTGTTGTTATGGTAAGTTAACACGGTTCGTTATTAAACCATGGATTTGATTTACCAAATCCATAATTATTGTATACTCTTTGATAGATATAGCGCAACCCAAATTAATTCCTAATCCTTATTTTACAAGTTCTTAATAGTTCTCTTTTCTTATTTTGAATGCAAATACCTAACTAAATACTAATAAAATTCTTTGTTGACAGCAATCTATGCTTCACAGTAGTATATATTTTGTATATCGAAGTCCTAGATAGGAAAGTAGAGTAGGCACAGATCCTCCACAAAAGGCAAAATGTATATGAAAAAAAAGATTGATTGAACTTTCCAATGGACTCATTCCATGAGTAAACGATTGAATGGGATTCGCTTGGGCAACGAAATCAAGTCCTGGTCCCCTTTTCTCTCTTATTGAATTAACTAATTCATTTCCTTTTTACTTTTGGATTTTTTTTGATTTGATTTGGCATTATTCAACAATAAAAAAAGAAAAATTTCGACAAATTCCTTTTTTTTAATTATGTGATAATTATGAGAACCAATCCTACTACTTCTCCTCCCGGGGTTTCCACAATTGAAGAAAAAAGTACAGGTCGTATCGATCAAATTATTGGACCCGTGCTGGATGTCACTTTTCCCCCAGGCAAGTTACCTTATATTTATAACGCTTTGGTAGTCCAGAGTAGAGACACTGCCGATAAGCAAATTAATGTGACTTGTGAGGTACAACAATTATTAGGAAATAATCGAGTTAGAGCTGTAGCTATGAGTGCTACGGACGGGTTGATGAGAGGAATGGAAGTGATTGACACGGGAGCTCCTCTCAGTGTTCCGGTCGGTGGAGCTACTCTCGGACGAATTTTCAACGTTCTTGGGGAGCCTGTTGACAATTTGGGTCCTGTAGATAGTAGTGCAACGTTCCCTATTCATAGATCTGCGCCTGCCTTTATCGAGTTAGATACGAAATTATCCATCTTTGAAACAGGTATTAAGGTCGTCGATCTTTTAGCTCCTTATCGACGTGGAGGAAAAATAGGACTATTTGGGGGGGCTGGAGTAGGTAAAACAGTACTGATCATGGAATTAATCAATAACATTGCTAAAGCTCATGGGGGCGTATCCGTATTCGGTGGAGTAGGGGAACGGACTCGTGAAGGAAATGATCTTTATATGGAAATGAAGGAATCCGGAGTAATTAATGAAAAAAATATTGAGGAATCAAAGGTAGCTCTAGTCTATGGCCAAATGAATGAACCACCGGGAGCTCGTATGAGAGTTGGTTTAACTGCCCTAACTATGGCGGAATATTTCCGAGATGTTAATAAGCAAGACGTGCTTTTATTTATCGATAATATCTTTCGTTTTGTTCAAGCAGGATCAGAGGTATCCGCTTTATTAGGGAGAATGCCCTCCGCAGTGGGTTATCAACCTACTCTTAGTACAGAAATGGGTTCTTTGCAAGAAAGAATTGCTTCTACTAAAAAGGGATCTATAACTTCGATTCAAGCAGTTTATGTACCTGCAGACGATTTGACCGACCCTGCCCCTGCCACAACATTTGCACATTTGGATGCTACTACCGTACTTTCCAGAGGATTAGCTTCCAAGGGTATTTATCCAGCAGTAGATCCTTTAGATTCAACCTCGACTATGTTACAGCCTCGGATCGTTGGCAACGAACATTATGAAACTGCGCAAAGAGTTAAGGAAACTTTACAACGTTACAAAGAACTTCAGGACATTATCGCAATTCTTGGCTTGGATGAATTATCGGAAGAGGATCGTTTAACTGTAGCAAGAGCAAGAAAAATTGAGCGTTTCTTATCACAACCGTTCTTTGTGGCAGAAGTTTTTACTGGTTCTCCAGGAAAGTATGTTGCTCTTGCGGAAACTATTAGGGGATTTCAACTAATCCTTTCCGGAGAATTAGACGGCCTACCTGAACAGGCTTTTTATTTGGTGGGTAACATCGATGAAGCTAGCACGAAAGCTATAACCTTAGAAGAGGAGAACAAATCGAAGAAATGAAATTAAATCTTTATGTACTGACTCCTAAGCGAATTATTTGGGATTGTGAAGTGAAAGAAATCATTTTATCCACTAATAGTGGCCAAATTGGCGTATTACCAAACCACGCCCCCATTAACACAGCAGTAGATATGGGTCCTTTGAGAATACGCCTCCTCAACGACCAATGGTTAACAGCGATTCTGTGGAGCGGTTTTGCGAGAATAGTTAATAATGAGATCATCATTTTAGGAAATGATGCGGAACTGGGTAGTGATATTGATCCGGAAGAAGCTCAAAAGGCACTTGAAATAGCCGAAGCTAACTTGAGTAAAGCTGAGGGTACGAAAGATTTGGTTGAAGCGAAGCTCGCTCTCAGACGAGCTAGGATACGAATCGAGGCTGTCAATTGGATTCCCCCATCCAATTGAAGACAATCCAGTGGTTTATAGTTGATACAAAGAAAAAGGGAAGAGGGGTAGAAAAAGTTATTAGATAGCGAAGCGAAGTAAGTCCAATGCTATCTAGTAATTTTTCTACCTACTTACCTACTATTGGATTTGAACCAATGACTCCCGCCGTATGAAAGCAATACTCTAACCACTGAGTTAAGTAGGCAATTTATCACCACAAAGGAAGACCCATTACTTCGATCGATTATATATTGAATCCCTTTTCTAAGCAATACCGCTCTGTTATTGGTCTGTTATATACTAAATACTAAACTAAATACTAAACAGATACAGATCAAAGGGGTATCCTCTGGCATTAGAAAATATTCATCTTGACAAGAAATTATCTATATGTTAAGATATCTCTGATAAGGGCTATAGCTCAGTTCGGTAGAGCAACTCGTTTACACGTGCGCCAATGCTTTTCAAAGGAGCTTATTATGCAATGAACATAATCGATCTTATTGCAAAATCAATGTCTTACTTCATAGATTCGAGAGAATAGGAGAACAGTAGCCTGACAAACAGTCGGTTCAGTCCGATTCAGGTGCCAATTCAGGTGCCTAATCAAATAGAACCCTTATGGATTTGCTAGTTGATAAGGTAAATATCCAGCCCACTAAATGCTAGGCGTAATGAGGATAAGGGCCTCCAAAAAACTTCTTTTCGTTCTATGAACTTTAAGGTGTATGAAGTCTCATAGTTAACTCTTGCAGTGGAACGATAGAGACTCCATTTCACTTAGGTTGATTTAATTTAGACCGGAGGCAGACCTAAGTCAAGGTAATCCTCCTTTGAAACACTGTGGTATTGCTCCTAGATAGATCATAATACAAAAAATCAATCAGAGCACAGGGAGCCATCTCATTATCTTTCCGTAAAGAAAAACTATGGTGGACTAACTGATCTTTAAATCAGTTTATGAAAGAGCCCAATGCAAAAAAATGCATGTTGGGTCTTTGAAACAGTTCAAATCATTTCGATAATAATCCGTTTGATCTGTTTTACCGAGAAGGTCTACGGTTCGAATCCGTATAGCCCTAATATGCCCTTTTTTAGATTTTAGGATCTCTATCCTATGTTTTCTTTAGTTTAGTATAGTTTTCATTTTCTCATTAGTATTTGTTTATAGACTGGATAGGCGCCTGCGACATAGAATAGAGATAAAAGCATTACCAAAGGCTCATTCATCGAAAATCAAAATCATACAGACAGGAAAAGAAAAACGAATTTCTATCAAATCAATAGAAGAAAGGATCCTTTCCCTGATTTGAATCCCGTCCTCCTTCAAATAGGATATCTCTAGACTTCCCTATAATAACTGCAATGATTTTATCCATTTTGCGAATTCCTACTTTGTTTTAAGTATATTTATTACTTTGTTTATAGATACATTATGTAAATTGATCAACTTTAAATAGAAAAAATAAAGTAAAGAGTAAATAAGAAAACAGAATATTCTGTCTCATAGTTCTGAAATAGAGTTCTTTATTTTTATTTTATAGTATTACTTCTCATTAATTATACTGCATAGATTAGTCCTACTATCTTAATTAGGTTCTAATTTAGTAGTATTCTCATTTTTATTTAATAGTCTCTTATTATTTTATTATTAAATATTAAATAAAGGATAGAGCTATTCTTTTTTCTAGAGATTCTAGAGAAAGCGAGACAAAGTGAAACGAGAAAGTTTTCTTTATATAAGAATTAGATCTACATACACCATATCTAAATAGAATGGAAATCCAAAAGAAAGGGAGTTGGGATTCCATTGGATGAATCTTTAAAGAAGATGCAGCACAGAGGAAACAAAGGCTAAACTTAAACTAAGCGCTTTTGTTTGAACAAAAAAGATTCTTGTTTCACCGAGGAAAAGAGAGAAGTTCTGGATAAATTGACAATGCTGAATTGAATTGACTAATTTAAGTTCCGCCTATTCCACATTAATGGGAGTACATTATGTTTCTGCTTCACGAATATGATATTTTTTGGACATTTCTAATAATAGCAAGCCTTATTCCTATTTTGGCATTTTCGATTTCAGGACTTTTAGCCCCGGTTAGTGAAGGACCAGAGAAGCTTTCTAGTTATGAATCGGGTATAGAACCCATGGGAGGGGCTTGGGTACAATTCCGAATACGCTATTATATGTTTGCGCTCGTTTTTGTTGTTTTTGATGTGGAAACCGTCTTTCTATACCCTTGGGCAATGAGTTTCGACGTATTGGGTGTATCCGTTTTTATCGAAGCTTTGATTTTCGTGCTTATCTTAGTTGTTGGTTTAGTTTATGCATGGCGAAAAGGAGCCTTGGAATGGTCTTAACTGAATATTTAGACAAAAAAAAAGAAGGAAAAGATTCTATTGAGACAGTTATGAATTTGATTGAGTTTCCCTTACTTGACCAAACAAGTTCCAATTCTGTTATTTCAACTACACCAAATGATCTTTCGAATTGGTCAAGACTCTCCAGTTTATGGCCCCTTCTATACGGTACCAGTTGTTGTTTCATTGAATTTGCTTCATTAATAGGCTCACGATTCGACTTTGATCGTTATGGATTGGTACCAAGATCAAGTCCTAGGCAAGCAGACCTAATTTTAACAGCCGGTACGGTAACAATGAAAATGGCTCCCTCTTTAGTGAGATTATACGAGCAAATGCCTGAACCAAAATACGTCATTGCTATGGGAGCCTGTACTATTACAGGGGGAATGTTCAGTACGGATTCCTATAGTACTGTTCGGGGAGTTGATAAGTTAATTCCTGTGGATGTCTACTTGCCGGGCTGCCCACCTAAACCGGAGGCAGTTATAGATGCCCTAACAAAACTTCGTAAGAAGATATCGCGAGAAATAGTTGAGGATCAAACTCTATCTCAAAATAAAAATAGATGTTTTACTACCAGTCACAAGCTTTATGTTAGGCGCAGTACTCATACAGGAACTTATGAGCAAGAATTGCTCTATCAATCACCATCTACATTAGATATATCTTCTGAAACTTTTTTCAAATCCAAAAGTTCAGTACCTTCCTACAAATTAGTGAATTAGGAGAGGGGCTCTTTTGTGTAGAAAAATAAAAAGCAGGGCAATCTTTCAAACTTGCATCCGAAATGTGAAATATTTATACAAAGAGGGAGAGATGAAGACAATGCAGCAGGGTTGGTTATCTAATTGGCTAGTCAAACATGAGGTGGTTCATAGATCTTTGGGCTTTGATCACCGAGGAATAGAGACTTTACAAATAAAAGCAGGGGATTGGGATTCCATTGCTGTCATTTTATATGTATATGGTTACAATTATTTACGCTCCCAATGTGCTTATGATGTAGCACCCGGTGGATCTTTAGCTAGCGTGTATCATCTTACGAGAATACAATATGGTATAGATAATCCAGAAGAAGTCTGCATAAAAGTCTTTGCCCAAAAGGATAATCCTAGAATTCCGTCTGTCTTCTGGATTTGGAGAAGTGCCGATTTTCAAGAACGCGAATCTTATGATATGGTGGGAATCTCTTATGATAATCATCCGCGCCTTAAACGTATCCTAATGCCTGAAAGTTGGATAGGCTGGCCCTTACGTAAGGATTATATAACCCCCAATTTTTATGAAATACAAGATGCTCATTGAATGATAAGAAATTCATGCTCACTTATACAACACAACTCCAGATTTTATTCAAGTCAAGGAATATTTTTAGGTTCTTTTCCTAGATGAAACGGAATACCTATTTATAATTAATTCCTAATTATACAAAAGCATTCCAGATAGACTGAGCAAAAAAAGGGTTTCATTTGGATTCCCCTATTTTGAAAATCGCATATTAATTTCCTTCATATGAACAGAAAAATAGGATGACTCAAAGAAGTTCTCTACCAGGAACTTTGTACCGCGCACATTACTTAGCACAACTAGGAAAATAAGATAAGATAAAGATAAGCAAGACTAAAAAAATATTCGTCGGAATAGCGGAATACAAAATTAAGAAACGCAAAAAAATAAAGGGGAATCTCACCCCCTTCTTTATCATAAAGAAAAGATATATTTTAAAACTTCTTTAAAAAGAAAAAGAAGTGCCTCTATATTTATATTATAGATTTATCCACTTAGATGAATAAATATTATTAATGAATATGTATCACAATCCATCTCGAGGTATTTGGATCAATACCTATTCGGTGGATCTTTTTTTTTTTTTTCTCTGCCAGGAACCAGATTTGAACTGGTGACACGAGGATTTTCAGTCCTCTGCTCTACCAACTGAGCTATCCTGACCTTTTCTTGTGCATCATCCTAGTAGAGTATTTGTATCTATGTCAATTAAAAGGACTAAAAATTAATTAAAGTATTTCAAATTTTAAATTTGAAAATGGGGGGGGTAGTCCTATGCATTGTGCATGGTTTACTTAAATAAAACTTAAAAATAGAGTGAATAACCAAGATTTCTTGCCGATACTCTAATAAAAAAGAAATCTATTCAATGAATAGGATAAGATCCATTGAGTTCTCTTCGCATTCCTTTGTGAAAGAGTAGAATGAGAAAGCTAATGAATCTTAAACCCATTGCATTGATAAAAAGAAAAAAAAGTGCATTGATAAAAAGAAAAAAAAAAAGAGGATAAATAATAATAATATAGTATAGTTAGGGAATAAAAGAGGATTTGGGGATAGAGGGACTTGAACCCTCACAACTTATAAAGTCGACGGATTTTCCTTTTACTAGAAATTTCATTGTTGTCAGTATTGACATGTAGAATGGGACTCTCTCTTTGTCCTCGTCCGATTAATCCACTTTTTTAAAGATCTCGAAAACTTTGAATTTTAATTGAAGAATTTGATTATTCAATATTCGATTGGAGTGGATTCACAATAATGAAAAAAAAAAATTATGATATGAGTTTTTTATTTCATAATCATTATCATTTCTAATTTCATTTTTAAAAAAGATAAAGAACCTATATTATAATTAGAATATAATATGAGTTCTGTGATTAATCGTTTGCTATGTCAGTATCTATACGTGTTTATTAAATGTATAAGGTATAAAACCCCTCTTTCTCTAATTTAGAACTAGAAGGAATTCCACTAACAACACAACGTAATTAACTCGATTCGTTAGAACAGCTTCCATTGAGTCTCTGCACCTATCCTTTTCCTTTGTATTCTAGTTCGAGAACCCCTTGTTTTCTCAAAACACGGATTTGGCTCAGGATTGCCCTTTTTTAATTCCAGGGTTTCTCTGAATTTGGAAGTTACCACTTAGCAGGTTTCCATACCAAGGCTCAATACAATCAAGTCCGTAGCGTCTACCGATTTCGCCATATCCCCATTTCCCTCTTCTTTGAGACCAGGATTCCTTGTGTAATTTCATCCATCTCTTAGTTTTTTTTTTGAATCATTGAGTTCATCACTCAACGTAGTCTAGCAGTTCAGTTCGACTCTATTTGAGAGACCTCGCTTGCTTATTGCAATTCAGAATTGAATTGATTCTATCCTTGATGTATTTGCAATTCAATCCGAATCAATATATCCAAAAGTTTTTATCTCCCCCACCTCCCGTCTTACTTTTTTATAGTATTCAAAATTATACTATAACGCTTGATATTTATTCTTTTTTTCTAATCAGAATTAGCAATTTTATTTACTCTGACTCTATGTTCCCCTTAGTGAAATATTAATCCTCAAATTATTAACAAATAATAAAGTCTATAATGATCGAATGAAAATACCAATAAATTCTATAATTTTATTTTTTAATATCCTATAGTTAAGCATATCAAGCTAACTTTATCTTTAAGAAGTTTTAGTATTTTTTTATTTTTATAAGTATAACTTCAAATTTAGAACTAGTTAATAGCTAAGATTAATAACTAATATCTGAGATTTTACGGATTTCCTATACTATACCTATTTCTATTTGTTACACTATTTCCGTTATGTAAGCCCACTTAGCTCAGAGGTTAGAGCATCGCATTTGTAATGCGAGGGTCATCGGTTCAAATCCGATAGTCGGCTTTTTTTTCTCTATCGATGTTCTACGAACAAGAATCTCTTTTTTTCCGAATTAAATGGAGAATCCAGGATCTTTTATGTTTTTTACCTTACAATTTTGCTAGATACAAAACAATAAAATAAATAATATATATACAAAAAAAAAAGATTTTGATGAAATTCCATTTTTTGGGGTACTTTAGTTGATTTTACTCTGTTTATCCTGTAGTTTAATTCAGTTTTAATTTCGATGTATTCTGTAATGTAAATACAATGAAATTAATTGTGTAAAATGAAATTTCAATAAAATAAAAAAAGGAGTCTTCATGTCCCGTTATCGAGGACCTCGTTTAAAAAAAATACGCCGTCTGGGAGCTTTACCAGGACTCACTAGAAAAACACCTAAATCCGGAAGTAATCTTAAAAAAAAATTCAATTCTGGGAAAAAGGAGCAATATCGTATTCGTCTTCAAGAAAAACAGAAATTGCGTTTTCATTATGGTCTGACAGAACGACAATTACTTAGATATGTACATATCGCTGGAAAAGCAAAAAGGTCAACAGGCCAGGTTTTACTACAATTACTTGAAATGCGTTTGGATAATATCCTTTTTCGATTGGGTATGGCTTCAACCATTCCTGGGGCCCGCCAATTAGTCAACCATAGACATATTTTAGTTAATGGTCGTATAGTCAATATACCAAGTTTTCGTTGCAAACCCCGAGATATTATTACTACGAAAGATAACCAAAGATCAAAAGGTCTGGTTCAAAATTATATTGCTTCATCGGACCCGGGGAAATTGCCAAAGCATTTGGCGATTGACACGTTGGAATATAAAGGACTAGTAAATAAAATCCTAGATAGGAAGTGGGTCGGTCTCAAAATAAATGAGTTGTTAGTTGTAGAATATTACTCTCGTCAGACTTGAACTTAACGAAAAAAGGAAAGGTTCATAGAATTTTCTTCCCCTTCCCCTTTCCCCGAACTAAATCGCCCTAAGACCATTACCATTAATTTGTATTTTCCCATCAACTAGCTAAAATTGATTAACCCTAGGATTAGGATCCTTTTTTCTTTTTTCCTCTATGTGTATTTTACATACCACAGTAATTTGCTATAGAGAATTTCTAATTTCTATTAAATCAAAATAAGATAATATAAGATATTATATTATTGCTGGAAAAAATTGTTATTTGATTTGATACATTGTGATCCTTAACGTTGATGAATTAAGAAAAACGGAAAGAGAGGGATTCGAACCCTCGGTAAACAAAAGTCTACATAGCAGTTCCAATGCTACGCCTTGAACCGCTCGGCCATCTCTCCTACATAACTTATTATGGAAAATAAACTGAGTGAATAGCGAGTTTTCTTATTCCTGCAGTACAGGTACAACCGCAACCACTCGGGGGTTCCATAGTTCTATTGGAAAAATTCCTTTTGATCTAAGTGGAAGGATACAGGATTTTTTACTAGAAATTGCGCTCGCTATAAAATAAAAGTTTTAATTTGGGTTTTCCCGCAACTAAAGAAAAAGAAAATGGAAGAATTCTTCTTATTGCATAATAAAATAAAGAAACCTTAGAATTCCGTTTGCATAAGATACGCTACACCATACTATCGAAATCAAAAATAGGGTATGAGACAATTAATAACTTTGAAAACACGAAATAGTTGATAACATAAGTTGTTGTTCAGAAATAGGAAAGTGGAATGAAATCCAGTCTTAGTCAAATATTTCATATCTCTTCGTGTCCAAGCAGAAGGAAAAGGATACAATTTGAGCTGAGCGGAAAATCCATATCTCTCTTATCCATTTAAAGCATATGGATTTAGAGTAGAGCATATGGATCAATCTATTTATAATTATAAGAATCGAATGTGTTTGTTTTTATGTTATTTTGTGAAGGAATGAAAACAATTCTATATAGAATGGGTTGGGAATTATGCCTAGATCCCGTGGAAATGGAAATTTCATTGATAAGACCTCCTCAATTGTAGCCAATATTTTATTGCGAATAATTCCGACAACCTCAGGAGAAAAAAAGGCATTTACTTATTATAGAGATGGTGCGATTTGACTCTTTTTTTTGCTTTTTTTTAGCCCTACCTATACCTCAGTCTTACGAAAAAGAGAGGGGGGTTGGCATAGAGAGAACCAAATTTGTAAAGCAAACAAACCCACGCTTCGGGAAGGTGAGGCGAACTAACAATTCCTTCCGTCGTGTATCCTCGATTGATGCGGCTTCAGATACTTCAATTGTAGATTTGAGTATTGAGCGAAAGGTTACACCTACAGGATATGGTATGGTATGGATTACAGGCCAATCCTACTCTATTAGTATCCGTAGGCAGCATAGGGGAGAAAAGCACTACACCTAGAAATAGGAATCAACAAGAGAAAAACTTTGTTAGAAATTACCCCTTTCCTGATCGGTATCAGGGCTGGGAAGAATGGTTGGGATAACAAACAACCATCAGGTTTGTACTTTGGATACCCCTATAACCATCAAAGATCGTTGAAGTAGCTAATTCCTCTAAATAGGAGGCGTTGAGAACAAAGAAATTATTGGAGCTATCGTTTTCCTCTAGCATTAATAGAATTCATTGGTGTTAAGAAAAACCTCTTGTGGGAAGGTTGGCTAGAGATTTCTTGGAAAAATACCAGCCCCTTTCGGTTCATAATGAGACGGGACTAATTCTATTTTGATTCTATAGATTATTTCGCTTAGTACTATTATGTACAGAAGGGAGGAGCCGTATGAGATGAAAACCTCATGTACGGTTTTGGAACGGAGATTTTTTGAATAGAATGAACGACCGTAACGGATGTTGGCTCAATCCGAAGGAAATTATGCGGAAGCTTTGCAAAATTATTATGAAGCTACGCGACTAGAAATCGATCCCTATGATCGAAGTTATATACTCTATAACATAGGCCTTATACACACAAGCAATGGAGAGCATACAAAGGCTTTGGAATATTATTTCCGGGCACTAGAACGAAACCCCTTCTTACCGCAAGCTTTTAATAATATGGCCGTGATCTGTCATTACGTGCGACTATCTCCACTATAGAAAGAAAAAAAAAAAAGAGAGGATCAAATTTTCTAGTAAATACTAGAAAAAAAGGGCTTTCTACATAGGGATCGTAAAAACAACGATTTTTCCCTATCAGCTGTAGGAAGGAAGGACACTTCACGAGAATCAAAAAACGAAGAAAGTATGGCCTATACTACTACTCTATGGATAAAGTTTCTCAAATTGATAGAGAAAGCACCGTAAAGATCAATTAGTGAGCGACTGGGTCGATACAACTAAAAAAAACTGCTTACTTATCCCATGATATGGGGCAAAATTTAGGAATCCGCTTATGTAATAGAGCCGATCCACTAAGGGATTAAGCAGCGGTGTAGTATCAGATCCCAAAGATAGTAAGTTCTTTTTTCTTTCTTATGGAAAAAAGTCTTTTTCAAGGATTCTATAGAGATTTCATATATGAAACCGGGATAGTTACCTCTCAGAAAATTTGAACGAAGGCTCTATATCTATCTATGCTTCATTCTTCTGAAGGTGGGAAAAAAGATCAAACTGATTATTGATAAAAATTAGGGTTTGAAACTTAGGTAATTAATTTCTTCTGCTTAACCCAAGAACAAATTGGATCGATTTTTGATAAATCGAATTCAGTTAAGATAGGGGAAATTCAGATAGCAATTTCTGAGCCGTATGAGGTAGGAAACTCTCAAGTACGGTTCTAAGGGAAGGAACTTCCTATTCCGACCGAGGAGAACAGGCCATTCTACAGGGTGATTCGGAAATTGCGGAAGCTTGGTTTGATCAAGCTGCTGAATATTGGAAACAAGCTATAGCGCTTACTCCGGGAAATTATATTGAAGCACAGAACTGGTTGAAGATTACGAAGCGCTTTGAATTTGAATAAGACCATGCTCCTTCTTTTTCATAAAATGGGTGGTTTGGTTGTTGATCCATTAATCAAATAAATTAGGTCGTAAGATCGAATCAAGAATTTCATTATATCCATTTCTTATACCTTCTATTTTATATGATATTTCATAAGAATAAACCATAGGGATAGGGTCTAGAATAGAAGTAATAAAGTGAATAAAAAGAGGGGGCAATCTAAATATTGCTAATATATTAGGACCATCTTATTAATAATTCTAATGAGTTATCTTGGAATTTAGAATCAAATAAAAAACCCTATATTATGCTCAAGGAAAGTAGATATAGATAGGAGCTTATGCCCTCAAAAAAAATACACTAGTTTCTTAAATTAA
>NW_028259461.1:7923779-7969220 GCF_056163025.1 Triticum urartu | reverse complement strand
CCCACGTTAAGCTAGTACTTGTTGTTGCACCAGGAGCTGTTACGCCAGGCGCAGTAGCATGGATATTTTGTACCCATTGAGCAAAGATAGGTTGTAATTGTATGGCAGTATCCGAAAACATATCTTGTGGACGGCCTAAAGCACTCATGGTATCATTATGAATGTACAAGCCAAAACTGTGAAAACCTAGAAATATACATACCCAGTTAAGGTGGGATATGATTGCATCGCGGTGTCTAAGGACGCGATCTAATAGATCGTTGTATCGAGTAGTTGGATCATAGTCTCTTACCATAAAAATTGCTGCATGTGCAGCAGCACCGACTATTAGAAATCCGCCAATCCACATGTGGTGTGTGAACAAGGAAAGTTGTGTACCATAGTCAGTAGCTAGGTATGGATAGGGAGGCATAGAATACATATGATGAGCTACAACAATGGTTGTAGAGCCTAGCATAGCTAGGTTAAGAGATAATTGAGCATGCCATGACGTTGTTAAGATTTCATAAAGACCCTTATGGCCTTGTCCTGTAAATGGGCCCTTGTGAGCCTCCAAAATATCTTTAAGTCCATGGCCAATACCCCAATTGGTCCTATACATATGACCTGCGATTAGGAAAAGAATAGCAATAGCTAAATGATGGTGCGCAATATCGGTCAGCCAGAGACCACCGGTTACTGGATCTAGTCCTCCGCGAAAAGTCAGAAATTCTGCGTATTTGGACCAATTTAAAGTGAAAAAAGGGGTTGCTCCTTCGGCAAAACTAGGATAAAGTTGAGCCAAAAGGTCCCGATTCAAGATAAATTCATGAGGAAGTGGTATCTCTTTAGGATCCACCCCAGCGTCAAGAAATTGGTTAATTGGTAAAGATACATGAATTTGGTGCCCCGCCCAAGAAAGAGACCCAAGTCCTAATAATCCCGCTAAGTGGTGATTCAACATGGATTCTACATCTTGGAACCAGGCCAATTTGGGAGCGGCTTTGTGATAATGGAACCAACCAGCAAAAAGCATTAACGCTGCAAAAATCAATGCACCAATTGCAGTACAATAGAGTTGTAATTCACTAGTTATTCCAGATGCTCGCCAAAGCTGAAAAAAACCAGAGGTTATTTGGATTCCTCGAAACCCCCGCCTACATCACCATTCAATATTTCTTGCCCTACTATAGGCCAAACTACCTGAGCACTGGGTCCAATGTGAGTAGGATCACTTAGCCATGCTTCATAATTGGAAAAACGGGCGCCATGAAAGTACATGCCACTCAACCAAAGAAAGATAATGGAAAGTTGCCCGAAATGAGCACTAAAGACTTTTCGAGAAATCTCCTCCAAATCACCAGTATGACTATCGAAATCGTGAGCATCAGCATGTAGGTTCCAGATCCAAGTGGTAGTATCAGGGCCCTTAGCTAGTGTTCTTGAGAAATGGCCGGGTCTGGCCCATTCCTCAAAAGATGTTTTTACAGGATCCCTATCCACAACAATTTTTACTTCTGGTTCCGGCGAACGAATAATCATTAAGTCCTCCTCTTTCCGGACAAGACATACAAAGAGACCCGCCAACTGTCTTTTTAGTGAATCTTTGAAAGATATATATTTTGAAAGATAGATTTTGAAAGATAGATTTTGAAAGATAGATATTGTGATTAGTTCTTTTCTTTACTATCTACCATCCTTCTATTTTTTTTTTAGTTATTCACTGGAGCAATTATATATTGAAGTCAATCCGAGGCAAGTGTTCGGGTCTATTATGACATAAAGATTAGGTGCCTAACGGACATTGTTTATCTTGAAAAACAAATATTTCTCGACGTAAGAAAAAAATCTTTTTTATTTTTAATTTAAGAAACTAGTGTATTTTTTTTGAGGGCATAAGCTCCTATCTATATCTACTTTCCTTGAGCATAATATAGGGTTTTTTATTTGATTCTAAATTCCAAGATAACTCATTAGAATTATTAATAAGATGGTCCTAATATATTAGCAATATTTAGATTGCCCCCTCTTTTTATTCACTTTATTACTTCTATTCTAGACCCTATCCCTATGGTTTATTCTTATGAAATATCATATAAAATAGAAGGTATAAGAAATGGATATAATGAAATTCTTGATTCGATCTTACGACCTAATTTATTTGATTAATGGATCAACAACCAAACCACCCATTTTATGAAAAAGAAGGAGCATGGTCTTATTCAAATTCAAAGCGCTTCGTAATCTTCAACCAGTTCTGTGCTTCAATATAATTTCCCGGAGTAAGCGCTATAGCTTGTTTCCAATATTCAGCAGCTTGATCAAACCAAGCTTCCGCAATTTCCGAATCACCCTGTAGAATGGCCTGTTCTCCTCGGTCGGAATAGGAAGTTCCTTCCCTTAGAACCGTACTTGAGAGTTTCCTACCTCATACGGCTCAGAAATTGCTATCTGAATTTCCCCTATCTTAACTGAATTCGATTTATCAAAAATCGATCCAATTTGTTCTTGGGTTAAGCAGAAGAAATTAATTACCTAAGTTTCAAACCCTAATTTTTATCAATAATCAGTTTGATCTTTTTTCCCACCTTCAGAAGAATGAAGCATAGATAGATATAGAGCCTTCGTTCAAATTTTCTGAGAGGTAACTATCCCGGTTTCATATATGAAATCTCTATAGAATCCTTGAAAAAGACTTTTTTCCATAAGAAAGAAAAAAGAACTTACTATCTTTGGGATCTGATACTACACCGCTGCTTAATCCCTTAGTGGATCGGCTCTATTACATAAGCGGATTCCTAAATTTTGCCCCATATCATGGGATAAGTAAGCAGTTTTTTTTAGTTGTATCGACCCAGTCGCTCACTAATTGATCTTTACGGTGCTTTCTCTATCAATTTGAGAAACTTTATCCATAGAGTAGTAGTATAGGCCATACTTTCTTCGTTTTTTGATTCTCGTGAAGTGTCCTTCCTTCCTACAGCTGATAGGGAAAAATCGTTGTTTTTACGATCCCTATGTAGAAAGCCCTTTTTTTCTAGTATTTACTAGAAAATTTGATCCTCTCTTTTTTTTTTTTCTTTCTATAGTGGAGATAGTCGCACGTAATGACAGATCACGGCCATATTATTAAAAGCTTGCGGTAAGAAGGGGTTTCGTTCTAGTGCCCGGAAATAATATTCCAAAGCCTTTGTATGCTCTCCATTGCTTGTGTGTATAAGGCCTATGTTATAGAGTATATAACTTCGATCATAGGGATCGATTTCTAGTCGCGTAGCTTCATAATAATTTTGCAAAGCTTCCGCATAATTTCCTTCGGATTGAGCCAACATCCGTTACGGTCGTTCATTCTATTCAAAAAATCTCCGTTCCAAAACCGTACATGAGGTTTTCATCTCATACGGCTCCTCCCTTCTGTACATAATAGTACTAAGCGAAATAATCTATAGAATCAAAATAGAATTAGTCCCGTCTCATTATGAACCGAAAGGGGCTGGTATTTTTCCAAGAAATCTCTAGCCAACCTTCCCACAAGAGGTTTTTCTTAACACCAATGAATTCTATTAATGCTAGAGGAAAACGATAGCTCCAATAATTTCTTTGTTCTCAACGCCTCCTATTTAGAGGAATTAGCTACTTCAACGATCTTTGATGGTTATAGGGGTATCCAAAGTACAAACCTGATGGTTGTTTGTTATCCCAACCATTCTTCCCAGCCCTGATACCGATCAGGAAAGGGGTAATTTCTAACAAAGTTTTTCTCTTGTTGATTCCTATTTCTAGGTGTAGTGCTTTTCTCCCCTATGCTGCCTACGGATACTAATAGAGTAGGATTGGCCTGTAATCCATACCATACCATATCCTGTAGGTGTAACCTTTCGCTCAATACTCAAATCTACAATTGAAGTATCTGAAGCCGCATCAATCGAGGATACACGACGGAAGGAATTGTTAGTTCGCCTCACCTTCCCGAAGCGTGGGTTTGTTTGCTTTACAAATTTGGTTCTCTCTATGCCAACCCCCCTCTCTTTTTCGTAAGACTGAGGTATAGGTAGGGCTAAAAAAAAGCAAAAAAAAGAGTCAAATCGCACCATCTCTATAATAAGTAAATGCCTTTTTTTCTCCTGAGGTTGTCGGAATTATTCGCAATAAAATATTGGCTACAATTGAGGAGGTCTTATCAATGAAATTTCCATTTCCACGGGATCTAGGCATAATTCCCAACCCATTCTATATAGAATTGTTTTCATTCCTTCACAAAATAACATAAAAACAAACACATTCGATTCTTATAATTATAAATAGATTGATCCATATGCTCTACTCTAAATCCATATGCTTTAAATGGATAAGAGAGATATGGATTTTCCGCTCAGCTCAAATTGTATCCTTTTCCTTCTGCTTGGACACGAAGAGATATGAAATATTTGACTAAGACTGGATTTCATTCCACTTTCCTATTTCTGAACAACAACTTATGTTATCAACTATTTCGTGTTTTCAAAGTTATTAATTGTCTCATACCCTATTTTTGATTTCGATAGTATGGTGTAGCGTATCTTATGCAAACGGAATTCTAAGGTTTCTTTATTTTATTATGCAATAAGAAGAATTCTTCCATTTTCTTTTTCTTTAGTTGCGGGAAAACCCAAATTAAAACTTTTATTTTATAGCGAGCGCAATTTCTAGTAAAAAATCCTGTATCCTTCCACTTAGATCAAAAGGAATTTTTCCAATAGAACTATGGAACCCCCGAGTGGTTGCGGTTGTACCTGTACTGCAGGAATAAGAAAACTCGCTATTCACTCAGTTTATTTTCCATAATAAGTTATGTAGGAGAGATGGCCGAGCGGTTCAAGGCGTAGCATTGGAACTGCTATGTAGACTTTTGTTTACCGAGGGTTCGAATCCCTCTCTTTCCGTTTTTCTTAATTCATCAACGTTAAGGATCACAATGTATCAAATCAAATAACAATTTTTTCCAGCAATAATATAATATCTTATATTATCTTATTTTGATTTAATAGAAATTAGAAATTCTCTATAGCAAATTACTGTGGTATGTAAAATACACATAGAGGAAAAAAGAAAAAAGGATCCTAATCCTAGGGTTAATCAATTTTAGCTAGTTGATGGGAAAATACAAATTAATGGTAATGGTCTTAGGGCGATTTAGTTCGGGGAAAGGGGAAGGGGAAGAAAATTCTATGAACCTTTCCTTTTTTCGTTAAGTTCAAGTCTGACGAGAGTAATATTCTACAACTAACAACTCATTTATTTTGAGACCGACCCACTTCCTATCTAGGATTTTATTTACTAGTCCTTTATATTCCAACGTGTCAATCGCCAAATGCTTTGGCAATTTCCCCGGGTCCGATGAAGCAATATAATTTTGAACCAGACCTTTTGATCTTTGGTTATCTTTCGTAGTAATAATATCTCGGGGTTTGCAACGAAAACTTGGTATATTGACTATACGACCATTAACTAAAATATGTCTATGGTTGACTAATTGGCGGGCCCCAGGAATGGTTGAAGCCATACCCAATCGAAAAAGGATATTATCCAAACGCATTTCAAGTAATTGTAGTAAAACCTGGCCTGTTGACCTTTTTGCTTTTCCAGCGATATGTACATATCTAAGTAATTGTCGTTCTGTCAGACCATAATGAAAACGCAATTTCTGTTTTTCTTGAAGACGAATACGATATTGCTCCTTTTTCCCAGAATTGAATTTTTTTTTAAGATTACTTCCGGATTTAGGTGTTTTTCTAGTGAGTCCTGGTAAAGCTCCCAGACGGCGTATTTTTTTTAAACGAGGTCCTCGATAACGGGACATGAAGACTCCTTTTTTTATTTTATTGAAATTTCATTTTACACAATTAATTTCATTGTATTTACATTACAGAATACATCGAAATTAAAACTGAATTAAACTACAGGATAAACAGAGTAAAATCAACTAAAGTACCCCAAAAAATGGAATTTCATCAAAATCTTTTTTTTTTGTATATATATTATTTATTTTATTGTTTTGTATCTAGCAAAATTGTAAGGTAAAAAACATAAAAGATCCTGGATTCTCCATTTAATTCGGAAAAAAAGAGATTCTTGTTCGTAGAACATCGATAGAGAAAAAAAAGCCGACTATCGGATTTGAACCGATGACCCTCGCATTACAAATGCGATGCTCTAACCTCTGAGCTAAGTGGGCTTACATAACGGAAATAGTGTAACAAATAGAAATAGGTATAGTATAGGAAATCCGTAAAATCTCAGATATTAGTTATTAATCTTAGCTATTAACTAGTTCTAAATTTGAAGTTATACTTATAAAAATAAAAAAATACTAAAACTTCTTAAAGATAAAGTTAGCTTGATATGCTTAACTATAGGATATTAAAAAATAAAATTATAGAATTTATTGGTATTTTCATTCGATCATTATAGACTTTATTATTTGTTAATAATTTGAGGATTAATATTTCACTAAGGGGAACATAGAGTCAGAGTAAATAAAATTGCTAATTCTGATTAGAAAAAAAGAATAAATATCAAGCGTTATAGTATAATTTTGAATACTATAAAAAAGTAAGACGGGAGGTGGGGGAGATAAAAACTTTTGGATATATTGATTCGGATTGAATTGCAAATACATCAAGGATAGAATCAATTCAATTCTGAATTGCAATAAGCAAGCGAGGTCTCTCAAATAGAGTCGAACTGAACTGCTAGACTACGTTGAGTGATGAACTCAATGATTCAAAAAAAAAACTAAGAGATGGATGAAATTACACAAGGAATCCTGGTCTCAAAGAAGAGGGAAATGGGGATATGGCGAAATCGGTAGACGCTACGGACTTGATTGTATTGAGCCTTGGTATGGAAACCTGCTAAGTGGTAACTTCCAAATTCAGAGAAACCCTGGAATTAAAAAAGGGCAATCCTGAGCCAAATCCGTGTTTTGAGAAAACAAGGGGTTCTCGAACTAGAATACAAAGGAAAAGGATAGGTGCAGAGACTCAATGGAAGCTGTTCTAACGAATCGAGTTAATTACGTTGTGTTGTTAGTGGAATTCCTTCTAGTTCTAAATTAGAGAAAGAGGGGTTTTATACCTTATACATTTAATAAACACGTATAGATACTGACATAGCAAACGATTAATCACAGAACTCATATTATATTCTAATTATAATATAGGTTCTTTATCTTTTTTAAAAATGAAATTAGAAATGATAATGATTATGAAATAAAAAACTCATATCATAATTTTTTTTTTTCATTATTGTGAATCCACTCCAATCGAATATTGAATAATCAAATTCTTCAATTAAAATTCAAAGTTTTCGAGATCTTTAAAAAAGTGGATTAATCGGACGAGGACAAAGAGAGAGTCCCATTCTACATGTCAATACTGACAACAATGAAATTTCTAGTAAAAGGAAAATCCGTCGACTTTATAAGTTGTGAGGGTTCAAGTCCCTCTATCCCCAAATCCTCTTTTATTCCCTAACTATACTATATTATTATTATTTATCCTCTTTTTTTTTTTCTTTTTATCAATGCACTTTTTTTTCTTTTTATCAATGCAATGGGTTTAAGATTCATTAGCTTTCTCATTCTACTCTTTCACAAAGGAATGCGAAGAGAACTCAATGGATCTTATCCTATTCATTGAATAGATTTCTTTTTTATTAGAGTATCGGCAAGAAATCTTGGTTATTCACTCTATTTTTAAGTTTTATTTAAGTAAACCATGCACAATGCATAGGACTACCCCCCCCATTTTCAAATTTAAAATTTGAAATACTTTAATTAATTTTTAGTCCTTTTAATTGACATAGATACAAATACTCTACTAGGATGATGCACAAGAAAAGGTCAGGATAGCTCAGTTGGTAGAGCAGAGGACTGAAAATCCTCGTGTCACCAGTTCAAATCTGGTTCCTGGCAGAGAAAAAAAAAAAAAAGATCCACCGAATAGGTATTGATCCAAATACCTCGAGATGGATTGTGATACATATTCATTAATAATATTTATTCATCTAAGTGGATAAATCTATAATATAAATATAGAGGCACTTCTTTTTCTTTTTAAAGAAGTTTTAAAATATATCTTTTCTTTATGATAAAGAAGGGGGTGAGATTCCCCTTTATTTTTTTGCGTTTCTTAATTTTGTATTCCGCTATTCCGACGAATATTTTTTTAGTCTTGCTTATCTTTATCTTATCTTATTTTCCTAGTTGTGCTAAGTAATGTGCGCGGTACAAAGTTCCTGGTAGAGAACTTCTTTGAGTCATCCTATTTTTCTGTTCATATGAAGGAAATTAATATGCGATTTTCAAAATAGGGGAATCCAAATGAAACCCTTTTTTTGCTCAGTCTATCTGGAATGCTTTTGTATAATTAGGAATTAATTATAAATAGGTATTCCGTTTCATCTAGGAAAAGAACCTAAAAATATTCCTTGACTTGAATAAAATCTGGAGTTGTGTTGTATAAGTGAGCATGAATTTCTTATCATTCAATGAGCATCTTGTATTTCATAAAAATTGGGGGTTATATAATCCTTACGTAAGGGCCAGCCTATCCAACTTTCAGGCATTAGGATACGTTTAAGGCGCGGATGATTATCATAAGAGATTCCCACCATATCATAAGATTCGCGTTCTTGAAAATCGGCACTTCTCCAAATCCAGAAGACAGACGGAATTCTAGGATTATCCTTTTGGGCAAAGACTTTTATGCAGACTTCTTCTGGATTATCTATACCATATTGTATTCTCGTAAGATGATACACGCTAGCTAAAGATCCACCGGGTGCTACATCATAAGCACATTGGGAGCGTAAATAATTGTAACCATATACATATAAAATGACAGCAATGGAATCCCAATCCCCTGCTTTTATTTGTAAAGTCTCTATTCCTCGGTGATCAAAGCCCAAAGATCTATGAACCACCTCATGTTTGACTAGCCAATTAGATAACCAACCCTGCTGCATTGTCTTCATCTCTCCCTCTTTGTATAAATATTTCACATTTCGGATGCAAGTTTGAAAGATTGCCCTGCTTTTTATTTTTCTACACAAAAGAGCCCCTCTCCTAATTCACTAATTTGTAGGAAGGTACTGAACTTTTGGATTTGAAAAAAGTTTCAGAAGATATATCTAATGTAGATGGTGATTGATAGAGCAATTCTTGCTCATAAGTTCCTGTATGAGTACTGCGCCTAACATAAAGCTTGTGACTGGTAGTAAAACATCTATTTTTATTTTGAGATAGAGTTTGATCCTCAACTATTTCTCGCGATATCTTCTTACGAAGTTTTGTTAGGGCATCTATAACTGCCTCCGGTTTAGGTGGGCAGCCCGGCAAGTAGACATCCACAGGAATTAACTTATCAACTCCCCGAACAGTACTATAGGAATCCGTACTGAACATTCCCCCTGTAATAGTACAGGCTCCCATAGCAATGACGTATTTTGGTTCAGGCATTTGCTCGTATAATCTCACTAAAGAGGGAGCCATTTTCATTGTTACCGTACCGGCTGTTAAAATTAGGTCTGCTTGCCTAGGACTTGATCTTGGTACCAATCCATAACGATCAAAGTCGAATCGTGAGCCTATTAATGAAGCAAATTCAATGAAACAACAACTGGTACCGTATAGAAGGGGCCATAAACTGGAGAGTCTTGACCAATTCGAAAGATCATTTGGTGTAGTTGAAATAACAGAATTGGAACTTGTTTGGTCAAGTAAGGGAAACTCAATCAAATTCATAACTGTCTCAATAGAATCTTTTCCTTCTTTTTTTTTGTCTAAATATTCAGTTAAGACCATTCCAAGGCTCCTTTTCGCCATGCATAAACTAAACCAACAACTAAGATAAGCACGAAAATCAAAGCTTCGATAAAAACGGATACACCCAATACGTCGAAACTCATTGCCCAAGGGTATAGAAAGACGGTTTCCACATCAAAAACAACAAAAACGAGCGCAAACATATAATAGCGTATTCGGAATTGTACCCAAGCCCCTCCCATGGGTTCTATACCCGATTCATAACTAGAAAGCTTCTCTGGTCCTTCACTAACCGGGGCTAAAAGTCCTGAAATCGAAAATGCCAAAATAGGAATAAGGCTTGCTATTATTAGAAATGTCCAAAAAATATCATATTCGTGAAGCAGAAACATAATGTACTCCCATTAATGTGGAATAGGCGGAACTTAAATTAGTCAATTCAATTCAGCATTGTCAATTTATCCAGAACTTCTCTCTTTTCCTCGGTGAAACAAGAATCTTTTTTGTTCAAACAAAAGCGCTTAGTTTAAGTTTAGCCTTTGTTTCCTCTGTGCTGCATCTTCTTTAAAGATTCATCCAATGGAATCCCAACTCCCTTTCTTTTGGATTTCCATTCTATTTAGATATGGTGTATGTAGATCTAATTCTTATATAAAGAAAACTTTCTCGTTTCACTTTGTCTCGCTTTCTCTAGAATCTCTAGAAAAAAGAATAGCTCTATCCTTTATTTAATATTTAATAATAAAATAATAAGAGACTATTAAATAAAAATGAGAATACTACTAAATTAGAACCTAATTAAGATAGTAGGACTAATCTATGCAGTATAATTAATGAGAAGTAATACTATAAAATAAAAATAAAGAACTCTATTTCAGAACTATGAGACAGAATATTCTGTTTTCTTATTTACTCTTTACTTTATTTTTTCTATTTAAAGTTGATCAATTTACATAATGTATCTATAAACAAAGTAATAAATATACTTAAAACAAAGTAGGAATTCGCAAAATGGATAAAATCATTGCAGTTATTATAGGGAAGTCTAGAGATATCCTATTTGAAGGAGGACGGGATTCAAATCAGGGAAAGGATCCTTTCTTCTATTGATTTGATAGAAATTCGTTTTTCTTTTCCTGTCTGTATGATTTTGATTTTCGATGAATGAGCCTTTGGTAATGCTTTTATCTCTATTCTATGTCGCAGGCGCCTATCCAGTCTATAAACAAATACTAATGAGAAAATGAAAACTATACTAAACTAAAGAAAACATAGGATAGAGATCCTAAAATCTAAAAAAGGGCATATTAGGGCTATACGGATTCGAACCGTAGACCTTCTCGGTAAAACAGATCAAACGGATTATTATCGAAATGATTTGAACTGTTTCAAAGACCCAACATGCATTTTTTTGCATTGGGCTCTTTCATAAACTGATTTAAAGATCAGTTAGTCCACCATAGTTTTTCTTTACGGAAAGATAATGAGATGGCTCCCTGTGCTCTGATTGATTTTTTGTATTATGATCTATCTAGGAGCAATACCAAAGTGTTTCAAAGGAGGATTACCTTGACTTAGGTCTGCCTCCGGTCTAAATTAAATCAACCTAAGTGAAATGGAGTCTCTATCGTTCCACTGCAAGAGTTAACTATGAGACTTCATACACCTTAAAGTTCATAGAACGAAAAGAAGTTTTTTGGAGGCCCTTATCCTCATTACGCCTAGCATTTAGTGGGCTGGATATTTACCTTATCAACTAGCAAATCCATAAGGGTTCTATTTGATTAGGCACCTGAATTGGCACCTGAATCGGACTGAACCGACTGTTTGTCAGGCTACTGTTCTCCTATTCTCTCGAATCTATGAAGTAAGACATTGATTTTGCAATAAGATCGATTATGTTCATTGCATAATAAGCTCCTTTGAAAAGCATTGGCGCACGTGTAAACGAGTTGCTCTACCGAACTGAGCTATAGCCCTTATCAGAGATATCTTAACATATAGATTATCTTAACATATAGATAATTCCTTGTCAAGATGAATATTTCTAATGCCAGAGGATACCCTTTGATCTGTATCTGTTTAGTATTTAGTTTAGTATTTAGTATATAACAGACCAATAACAGAGCGGTATTGCTTAGAAAAGGGATTCAATATATAATCGATCGAAGTAATTGGGTCTTCCTTTGTGGTGATAAATTGCCTACTTAACTCAGTGGTTAGAGGATTGCTTTCATACGGCGGAGTCATTGGTTCAAATCCAATAGTAGGTAAGTAGGTAGAAAAATACTAGATAGCATTGGACTTACTTCGCTTCGCTATCTAATAACTTTTTCTACCCCTCTCCCTTTTTCTTTGTATCAACTATAAACCACTGGATTGTCTTCAATTGGATGGGGAATCCAATTGACAGCCTCCCGATTCGTAATCCCTAGCTCGTCTGAGAGCGAGCTTCGCTTCAACCAAATCTTTCGTACCCTCAGCTTTACTCAAGTAGCTTCGGCTATTTCAAGTGCCTTTTGAGCTTCTTCCGGATCAATATCACTACCCAGTTCGCATCATTTCCTAAATGATGATCTCATTATAACTATTCTCGCAAAACCGCTCCACAGAATCGCTGTTAACCATTGTCGTTGAGGAGGCGTATTCTCAAAGGACCCATATCTACTGCTGTGTTAATGGGGGCGTGGTTTGGTAATACGCCAAATTGGCCACTATAGTGGGATAAAATGATTTCTTTCACTTCACAATCCCAAATAATTCGCTTAGGAGTCAGTACATAAAGATTTAATTTCATTTCTTCGATTTGTTCTCCTCTTCTAAGGTTATAGCTTTCGTGCTAGCTTCATCGATGTTACCCACCAAATAAAAAGCCTGTTCAGGTAGGCCGTCTAATTCTCCGGAAAGGATTAGTTGAAATCCCCTAATAGTTTCCGCAAGAGCAACATACTTTCCTGGGAACCAGTAAAAACTTCTGCCACAAAGAAACGGTTGTGATAAGAACCGCTCAATTTTTCTTGCTCTTGCTACAGTTAAACGATCCTCTTCCGATAATTCATCCAAGCCAAGAATTGCGATAATGTCCTGAAGTTCTTTGTAACGTTGTAAAGTTTCCTTAACTCTTTGCGCAGTTTTCATAATGTTCGTTGCCAACGATCCGAGGCTGTAACATAGTCGAGGTTGAATCTAAAGGCTTCCTGCTACCCTTGGAAGCTAATCCTCTGGAAAGTACGGTAGTAGCATCCAAATGTGCAAATGTTGTGGCAGGGGCAGGGTCGGTCAAATCGTCTGCAGGTACATAAACTGCTTGAATCGAAGTTATAGATCCCTTTTTAGTAGAAGCAATTCTTTCTTGCAAAGAACCCATTTCTGTACTAAGAGTAGGTTGATAACCCACTGCGGAGGGCATTCTCCCTAATAAAGCGGATACCTCTGATCCTGCTTGAACAAAACGAAAGATATTATCGATAAATAAAAGCACGTCTTGCTTATTAACATCTCGGAAATATTCCGCCATAGTTAGGGCAGTTAAACCAACTCTCATACGAGCTCCCGGTGGTTCATTCATTTGGCCATAGACTAGAGCTACCTTTGATTCCTCAATATTTTTTTCATTAATTACTCCGGATTCCTTCATTTCCATATAAAGATCATTTCCTTCACGAGTCCGTTCCCCTACTCCACCGAATACGGATACGCCCCCATGAGCTTTAGCAATGTTATTGATTAATTCCATGATCAGTACTGTTTTACCTACTCCAGCCCCCCCAAATAGTCCTATTTTTCCTCCACGTCGATAAGGAGCTAAAAGATCGACGACCTTAATACCTGTTTCAAAGATGGATAATTTCGTATCTAACTCGATAAAGGCAGGCGCAGATCTATGAATAGGGAACGTTGCACTACTATCTACAGGACCCAAATTGTCAACAGGCTCCCCAAGAACGTTGAAAATTCGTCCGAGAGTAGCTCCACCGACCGGAACACTGAGAGGAGCTCCCGTGTCAATCACTTCCATTCCTCTCATCAACCCGTCCGTAGCACTCATAGCTACAGCTCTAACTCGATTATTTCCTAATAATTGTTGTACCTCACAAGTCACATTAATTTGCTTATCGGCAGTGTCTCTACTCTGGACTACCAAAGCGTTATAAATATAAGGTAACTTGCCTGGGGGAAAAGTGACATCCAGCACGGGTCCAATAATTTGATCGATACGACCTGTACTTTTTTCTTCAATTGTGGAAACCCCGGGAGGAGAAGTAGTAGGATTGGTTCTCATAATTATCACATAATTAAAAAAAAGGAATTTGTCGAAATTTTTCTTTTTTTATTGTTGAATAATGCCAAATCAAATCAAAAAAAATCCAAAAGTAAAAAGGAAATGAATTAGTTAATTCAATAAGAGAGAAAAGGGGACCAGGACTTGATTTCGTTGCCCAAGCGAATCCCATTCAATCGTTTACTCATGGAATGAGTCCATTGGAAAGTTCAATCAATCTTTTTTTTCATATACATTTTGCCTTTTGTGGAGGATCTGTGCCTACTCTACTTTCCTATCTAGGACTTCGATATACAAAATATATACTACTGTGAAGCATAGATTGCTGTCAACAAAGAATTTTATTAGTATTTAGTTAGGTATTTGCATTCAAAATAAGAAAAGAGAACTATTAAGAACTTGTAAAATAAGGATTAGGAATTAATTTGGGTTGCGCTATATCTATCAAAGAGTATACAATAATTATGGATTTGGTAAATCAAATCCATGGTTTAATAACGAACCGTGTTAACTTACCATAACAACAACTCAATTCCTATCGAATTCCTATATTGGAATTCCTATAGGATAGAACATACACAGGGTGTACGCATTATATATGAATGAAACATATTCATTAACCTAAGCATGCCCTCAATTTTCTTTAATGAGTTGATATTATATTAATTGAATATCCTTTTTGTTTTACGAGATTTTTGCTAAAGTTTCATTTACGCCTAATTAACATCGAGTAGACCCTGTTATTGTGAGAATTCTTAATTCAAGAGTTATAGGGAGGGACTTATGTCACCACAAACAGAAACTAAAGCAGGTGTTGGATTTCAAGCTGGTGTTAAAGATTATAAATTGACTTACTACACCCCAGAGTATGAAACTAAGGATACTGATATCTTGGCAGCATTCCGAGTAAGTCCTCAGCCTGGGGTTCCGCCCGAAGAAGCAGGGGCTGCAGTAGCTGCCGAATCTTCTACTGGTACATGGACAACTGTTTGGACTGATGGACTTACCAGTCTTGATCGTTACAAAGGACGATGCTATCACATCGAGCCTGTTGCTGGGGAAGACAACCAATGGATCTGTTATGTAGCTTATCCATTAGACCTATTTGAAGAGGGTTCCGTTACTAACATGTTTACTTCCATTGTAGGTAACGTATTTGGTTTCAAAGCCCTACGTGCTCTACGTTTGGAGGATCTACGAATTCCCCCTACTTATTCAAAAACTTTCCAAGGCCCGCCTCATGGTATCCAAGTTGAAAGAGATAAGTTGAACAAGTACGGTCGTCCTTTATTGGGATGTACTATTAAACCAAAATTGGGATTATCCGCAAAAAATTATGGTAGAGCGTGTTATGAGTGTCTACGTGGTGGACTTGATTTTACCAAAGATGATGAAAACGTAAACTCACAACCATTTATGCGCTGGAGAGACCGTTTTGTCTTTTGTGCCGAAGCTATTTATAAATCACAGGCCGAAACCGGTGAAATCAAGGGGCATTACTTGAATGCGACTGCGGGTACATGTGAAGAAATGATTAAGAGAGCTGTATTTGCAAGAGAATTAGGGGTTCCTATTGTAATGCATGACTACACTTAACTGGGGGATTCACCGCAAATACTACTTTGGCTCATTATTGCCGCGACAATGGCCTACTTCTTCACATTCACCGTGCAATGCATGCAGTTATTGATAGACAGAAAAATCATGGTATGCATTTCCGTGTATTAGCTAAAGCATTGCGTATGTCTGGGGGAGATCATATCCACTCCGGTACAGTAGTAGGTAAGTTAGAAGGGGAACGCGAAATGACTTTAGGTTTTGTTGATTTATTGCGCGATGATTTTATTGAAAAAGATCGTGCTCGCGGTATCTTTTTCACTCAGGACTGGGTATCCATGCCAGGTGTTATACCGGTAGCTTCAGGTGGTATTCATGTTTGGCATATGCCAGCTCTGACCGAAATCTTTGGGGACGATTCTGTATTACAATTTGGTGGAGGAACTTTAGGACATCCTTGGGGAAATGCACCTGGTGCAGCAGCTAATCGAGTGGCTTTAGAAGCCTGTGTACAAGCTCGTAACGAAGGGCGCGATCTTGCTCGCGAAGGTAATGAAATTATCCGAGCAGCTTGCAAATGGAGTCCTGAACTAGCCGCAGCTTGTGAAGTATGGAAGGCGATCAAATTCGAGTTCGAGCCGGTAGATACTATTGATTAACTAGATAAAACTAAAGATAAAGAAGGTATAAATAAAAAAGAAACGAAATAAAAAGAGAAAAAAATCAGTTATGAAATGCAGTAATTCTTCTTTATTCTTCTAATTGATTGCAATTAAACTCGGCTCAATCTTTTTTAGAAAAAAAAGATTGAGCCGAATAAAAATAGATCATGATATGATCATGAGACTTGACAAATTGAGATTCGTCTATTCTATATATCTAGAATATATATATTAAGGTATAATACAATAAAGAAATACAAATAAAATAATAAAATAATAAAATATAGTATTATCATATGATAATGATAATGGAATCAAATACGCAGTATTTACAGAAAAAAGTCTTCGTTTATTGGGAAAGAATCAATATACTTTTAATGTCGAATCGGGATTCACTAAGACAGAAATAAAGCATTGGGTCGAACTCTTCTTTGGTGTTAAGGTGGTAGCTGTGAATAGCCATCGACTACCTGGAAAAGGTAGAAGAATAGGACCTATTCTGGGCCATACAATGCATTACAGACGTATGATCATTACCCTTCAACCGGGTTATTCTATTCCACTTCTAGATAGAGAAAAAAACTAAAGGAGAATGAATGAAAAAAGACATAGTTTGGAAGTTAGACCTTTTTATAGGACTCTCTTTCAATTTCAAAAAAGAGGACGTTTGAAACTTTTAACAGGCGTAATCGTGAGTCAACAAGTGACTCGAACTGTGTGTAAAAAAAGAAGCATTTTTTTTTTTTCAAAATGCTAGAACTAGATAAGGAAGTTTTCTATAACCTTGAGAAAAAGGATAAAAAGGTAGTTTTTTTTTAGTTTATGACTCCGATCAAGAGCGAGAAATCCTTGATTTGGGATTGGACATAGAACCTGGACCCATCGTAGAGACGTTTAGTTCAAAAGAAAGGATCGTATCCTGATGGTAAGAATTATACTTTCGTGGAAATACAGCGCTATAGACTTCAATGCGGTAGAGTAGACGTTTTGTTTCTAATTTTTCTGGACCAAACCTCCGCTCCGACCCAACGATACAATGAATTTTTTCTGTTCATATTCATAAATAAAAAAGATTCGGAATCGCAATGCTACTATATGCGTCCAGAGGAGTATTTGGAATAATATTCTTCTATAATCCATTATTGCGGGGGGTCTTACTAACAGGGCTTCGCTGCACGGGACAGGTCTTCGTCGAAAAGCTAACTCCACCCGGCATTTTCATACCCTTTCTTTGGGTGGTATATCGCCTTTTAAAGTCTAAGAGGGTAGTAGGGGATCTATAGTAGGTAAGATAATTTGCCCTTTGATTTTGATTGAATATACTATTTTTCCGCCTTTACCACGCATTATTGTATGCGCTTCTAGAGAAGTATGTATGCAGGAAGTAAATTCTAACCGCTTTCTTTTGAATCCAATTTCAAATTAGATTAGAAAGATAGAAAGGCCATGAGGATGGGAAAATCAAAATAAAATCTTTTTAATTAGTTCTCCTTTTTTGGAATTTTCTTATTATCCTTTCATTTTTTTTACAGAATATTTTTCAAACTAAAAATAAAAAATACAATACAATAGTCAATATTCCTTATAATAGATATACTTAATTATATCATAAGAATCTTAAGATATTTTTCGACTAGATAGAAATAGTAAATTTGAATTGAGACACCTATTCCATGACGGATTTAAACTTACCTTCTATTTTCGTGCCTTTAGTAGGCTTAGTATTTCCGGCAATTGCAATGACTTCTTTATTTCTTTATGTGCAAAAAAATAAGATTGTCTAGTATTTTTTAGTGTAAGTAATATAATATGGTAGGGTATGTGGCTTTTTCTACACACACTTTCTACACACAAATGAAAAACGGTTATGGATGCGGATATAGGCTACGAGCATAAATGCATGAATATGCAGAGCCAGGTATAGCGAGTTTTATTTTATTTATTTTAATTGAATCAACGAATATTTTTTGAATAGAAAGTCAATGTATCTAACCTATTATTTCACAGGAGTACTAGTTGCTGAAGGCGATTTCAGAATCAAAAAAAGTAAAGTCAAAATTATTTAGCTTATTCTCTCAATTTCAATCGACCGCTGCTGGATTTAGTATATCTAATATGAATTGGCGATCAGAACACATATGGGTAGAACTTCTAAAAGGTTCTCGAAAAAGGGGTAATTTTTTCTGGGCCTGTATTCTTTTTCTAGGTTCACTAGGATTCTTATCGGTTGGGATTTCCAGTTATCTTGGTAAGAATATTATATCTATACTTCCATCTCAAGAAATTCTTTTTTTTCCGCAGGGGGTCGTGATGTCTTTCTACGGAATCGCAGGCCTATTCATTAGCTCCTACTTGTGGTGTACTATTTTGTGGAATGTAGGTAGTGGTTATGACCGATTCGATAGAAAAGAGGGAATAGTGTGCATTTTTCGTTGGGGATTCCCTGGAATAAAACGTCGCGTCTTCCTTCGATTCCTTATGCGGGATATCCAATCAATTAGAATTCAGGTTAAAGAGGGTCTTTATCCTCGTCGTATTCTTTATATGGAAATCCGGGGCCAGGGGATCATTCCCTTGACTCGTACTGATGATAAATTTTTTACTCCACGAGAAATTGAACAAAAAGCTGCCGAATTGGCCTATTTCTTGCGCGTACCAATTGAAGTATTTTGAGGTATCTTTTTTGAACTGAGTTGAATGAAGAAAAGAAGAATTGGAAGAAGAAAAGTTTTCTCAACACAGGGAGGAAGTCCCTTCTAAATTGGATTTGTTATTGTAAGGGGATTTTTAAGTATTTATCTAAAGGAAGGAACAAACGAGGATAAGAGAAATTTGCTTTTAATTTTTTTTTATCCAAGTTAGATATATCGCATACTATTCTTCCTTTTTCATCCGAAAGGGCTTTTTTTTTATTCTATTTCACTATTTCATTCCATCTAGATCTAAGAAAGAACCCAATGCACTGAAATTCCACTAATAACTAATATACAAAAAAGAAGAATAGATACAGGGTATCAAACCTATAGAGTTTTTGCTTCAAAGAAATAGAAATATCATGAAATAGAAATATCATCATATAGAGTCAGGGAATGGAATAGAGTCAGCGAATGAAGCATATTCATTAACAACTCCATTTACAGATCAAAAATGAAAAAAAAGAAAGCATTGCCTTCTTTACTATATCTTGTATTTATCGTACTTTTGCCTTGGGGGGTCTCTTCCTCATTTAACAAATGTCTGGAACTTTGGATTAAGAATTGGTGGAATACCAGGCAATCCGAAACTCTCTTAACTGATATTCAAGAGAAAAGGATTCTAGAAAGATTCATAGAATTAGAAGAACTTTCTCTCTTGGACGAGATGATAAAAGGGAAACTAAAGACACATGTACAAAAACCTCCTACAGGAATACACAAGGAAATAATACAATGGGTCAAAATAAATAATGAGGATCATCTCCATACCATTTTGCATTTCTCGACAAATATAATCTGTTTGGCTATTCTAAGTGGTTCTTTTTTTCTGGGTAAAGAGGAACTTGTCATTTTGAATTCTTGGGTTCAGGAATTCTTCTATAATTTAAATGACTCAATAAAAGCTTTTTTTATTCTTTTAGTTACTGATTTTTTTGTTGGATTTCACTCCACCCGTGGTTGGGAACTAGTAATTCGTTGGGTCTACAACGATTTTGGATGGGCTCCTAACGAGCTTATTTTCACTATTTTTGTTTGTAGTTTTCCAGTAATTCTAGATACATGTTTGAAATTTTGGGTCTTTTTTTGTTTAAATCGTCTATCTCCTTCGCTTGTAGTCATTTATCATTCAATTAGTGAAGCATAAATTCATTTGATCTCCCGATATTAATATTAATCAAATTAGCAAGCATCTTTTTTTAGAAAGAAAGCCCTTTTCCATTTTAGCAAAATTCTTTCTATTTATACCTACTTTAAGGTATTCATCATTGCAGTACAACTGTTGCAGTAGAATGACAACAGATTCGTGTATAGGGAACTAGATTAGCTTAGCTACCTATCTAATTTATTGTAGAAATTCTGGGATCTGCGATTGGACATGGAAAATAGAAATACTTTTTCTTGGGTAAAGGAACAGATAACTCGATCGATTTCTGTATCGATCATGATATACGTAATAACTCGGACATCTATTTCAAATGCATATCCCATTTTTGCGCAGCAGGGTTATGAAAACCCACGAGAAGCAACTGGACGAATTGTATGTGCCAATTGCCATTTAGCTAGCAAGCCCGTCGATATTGAAGTTCCCCAAGCTGTGCTTCCCGATACTGTATTTGAAGCAGTTCTTCGAATTCCTTATGATATGCAATTGAAACAAGTTCTTGCTAATGGAAAAAAGGGAGGGTTGAATGTAGGTGCTGTTCTTATTTTGCCCGAGGGATTCGAATTAGCGCCGCCCGATCGTATTTCCCCTGAGTTAAAAGAAAAGATAGGAAATCTTGCTTTTCAGAGTTATCGTCCCGATAAAAAAAACATTCTTGTGATAGGCCCTGTTCCCGGTAAGAAATATAGTGAAATTGTCTTTCCCATTCTTTCCCCTGATCCTGCTACGAAGAAAGATGCTCATTTCTTAAAATATCCCATATATGTAGGGGGAAACCGAGGAAGAGGACAGATCTATCCTGATGGTAGCAAGAGTAACAATACAGTCTATAATGCTACGTCAACAGGTATAGTAAGAAAAATACTACGTAAAGAAAAGGGGGGGTATGAAATATCCATAGTTGATGCATCAGATGGACGCCAAGTGATTGATATTATACCTCCCGGACCAGAACTTCTTGTTTCAGAGGGGGAATCCATCAAGCTTGATCAACCATTAACAAGCAATCCTAATGTGGGAGGTTTTGGTCAGGGGGACGCAGAAATCGTGCTTCAGGATCCATTACGTGTCCAAGGCCTTTTGTTCTTCTTCGCATCCGTTATTTTGGCACAAGTTTTTTTGGTTCTCAAAAAGAAACAGTTTGAAAAGGTTCAATTGTACGAAATGAATTTCTAGGTCCCGGGATTTCTTACCATCAAGTTGGTAAAAAGCCTCGATTTATTGGCAATTGCTAGAATTATCTATGATCTATTTTGGAAATCCTTTTTTTGTTTAGACTGCTTTTTGTTTATGAGATGTCTGGAATTCCTTATTTATATCCCATGCAAAAGAAGAGAATCCAAGGCAAAGGCGAGAACAATCAAATTAAAATTTCTTCTTTTTCGGAGGGATTGCAGGTCTTCTTAATCGTCTATTCGGCACAAGAAAAAGCCTTTTTCTTGTGCCGATTCTTCTTGTATCAAAATAAGAATCCTTTTTCTTCCTAATTCGTCAAAGATTACTATTTCTTCTTTATTCGGGTCTGTCTCTTGGACCTCTTTTTCTTTTGCTTAGGTTTAGCCGAGGTAGTGGACAAACAGAGGGGAAGAAAATATGGCGGGGGAAAAATTTCTTGTGATTGTGAGCAAATTGCTTGGCTTGTTTAATTAAGTTCAACTTCAAATTTACAGAAATTTTGCAAAAAAAAAGTAAACTCTTCCATTGAAGGTTTTTTTATTTTTAGGCTAGTTGAATAGTTTTGATTAAGGTTTTATTAGTTTATTACTCGAAACTAAATCAAGGATTTTCAGGATACTTCCTTCGTGGAATAAGATATTGGATCCTCGAGTGATCTCTTTTTCTTGTTGCTTCATAAGAGTGAATCGAATAGATTCAATTCGCGTTATAAGAGTAAAATAAAAATTCCGCGGGTCCTTTCCGCTCTAATCAGATAAAGGGGGGTAAGGACCCGCTAAGCTCCTACTTTTTCATGTTTACAATCTGGTCCCTCCGATTACTATAGAGATGAACCCAATCCAGAATATGAACCATAAAAGAAAACACCTACTAAACCAATCACAGCAATACCAGCTACAGTACCTATCAGCCAAAGAGGAATTCTTCCAGTAGTATCGGCCATTTCCCCTACTTTCCTCCACATTTTATCAATTGGTCATGCTAGAGACAAAAACAGTCATGGGTAGTTATAAGGATGGTATCCTTCCAAATGGGATAAGAGAATTCTTATTAGTCTCTTTCTTTCTCTCAATTGAAGAAGTAATTGGAAAATAAAACAGCAAGTACAAAAATGAGTAATAAACCCCAGTATAGACTGGTACGATTCAATTCAACATTTTGTTCATTCGGGTTTGATTGTGTCATAGTTCTATAGTTGGAATTTGTTTTATCGTTGGATGAACTGCATTGCTGATATTGATCCCAAGAAAAAAACAGTAGGTACAGCTAGTCCGTGAATAGCCAGCCATCGCACTGTAAAAATAGGATAGGTTCGATCTATGGTCATTGAGGGCCTCCTAAAAGGATCTACTAAATTCATCGAGTTGTTCTAAAGAATCAAAACGGTCGGTTATTAACGGAATTCCTTGTCGGCTTTCCGTGAAATACTCGTTTGGCCTAGGACTTCCAAACACGTCATAAGCTAAACCCGTACTGACAAATAACCAACCCGCAATGAATAGGGAAGGTATAGTAATGCTATGAATAACCCAGTATCGAATACTGGTAATAATATCAGCAAAAGAACGTTCTCCCGTGCTTCCAGACATGCTGAACTCCCAAAATTTTTGTACATTCAAAAAAGGAATTGATTCCGTAAAAGATGGGATCGACCAGTAAATAGAAAATTACTGATATTTCATCCTTGTGAGATTGTCAATTTTGTACCAAAGGTGTATTTTGAGTATACCGAATTAGTATAGCTATCCTTCCTATGGCACAGCAATCTGGTTTTGCCTGGTTCCGAAACATAATTACTTTTTTATTTTTTTTTTGTCTATAGGTAAGCTATATGTTATTCAAGGCATCAATAGAAAACCCCATTTTTGTAGGTTCTACTTACTTTTCATTGGCTTCGGAATAATAGAGTAATTCGGAATAGCAGCCAAAATCTTGGGAAAATCTAAGTTAATGATCAATAGGTTTGGATAAATAATTTAGGAAGGATATTCTCATACTGACACAATACAAGGACAAGTATATGTGAAATCTATCCTTTCATAATTCGTAATTCATCCTTGTATTGTTTGTTGGATTAGGTCTAACTTTCTTGACCAAACTGCGAGCGCGGAACTTTACGAGATGAAATAGGGAAAGACAGAAGATAGAATAGAACTTAAAAGGATAATTGAAGTGACTCGTCTTCGAATCTACTTTGGTTGGAGTTCGAAAAAGGAATAAAAATAAAGTAAATTCAAGGAAGAGCTTTCTTTTTTTTTTTTTTTTAACAGCCCCTTGGCAGGTCGTGGAATGCTTTTGTTCTCCTCTTATTCCATATGGAATACAATCAGTTAAAATAAGAAGGAATAGGGGAATATTCGATCGTTCACTCCAAAAAGAGGGTCCTATTGAAAAAGAAATTATCCAAAATAGAAAGAAGTTTTTTTTTTCAAATTCAATTGTTTATTTATCTCTTATTCAAAAATTTCCCTGAAAATTGAATTTCTTTTTTTCATTCAATGGGGTTAGATGATCTAGTTCTTAATATTATTACTTTACTCAATTGACAAATTCCACAACAAATCTCTTGATTCGGAATTAGGGACTCATGTATCATCTGATGAATCCACTTTCTTTTACACTTCTGTATCTTACTCTATCTTGTTTTTTAGTATTATCTAAAATAACTGATGAATTATGAATTTTCCATAACTTAGGTAAATGCTTTACCAACATATGTAGTGTAGTAAAAAAAAATAAATGGAATTTAACTCTTTCATGCTTACTTTAACTAGTTATTTTGGTTTTCTACTGGCTGCTTTAACTATAACCCCAGCTCTATTTATTGGCTTGAACAAGATACGCCTTATTTGAATTGACTGAATAATTATAATTCAGAAAAGAAAAATCTTTCTTTGGGATTCCTGGCATTCTACGACTCTTTTCCAGACTAATTAGGAATTCTTTTCTTGGTCATTGAGATTCGTGGATAATTTAGAGTACTATTTAGGGATAGATCGTACCTCTTTTTTTATCCCCTCGAACAAATCGAAATGATTGAAGTTTTTCTATTTGGAATCGTCTTAGGCCTAATTCCTATTACTTTAGCGGGATTATTCGTGACTGCGTATTTGCAATACAGGCGTGGGGATCAGTTGGATCTTTGATTGAGTCATTTTTTTTTTTTGATTGACCTCCTCCAGACCAGAGAGGAGGTCAAATTGAAATTGGAGTTACAATTCAATTTTGTTAAGTTATTTTACTCTGCTTCGACATAAAATAGATGGAATCACGCTCTGTAGGATTTGAACCTACGACATCGGGTTTTGGAGACCCGCGTTCTACCGAACTGAACTAAGAGCGCTTTCATTCATTCAAAAAGAAAATCTTTTTCTATTCCTAATGTATCTCACGTACGTATAGTCTCCACAAATTCAAGTTATACCCACTTTACTTTAATTGATCTCGTCGCTACTGCCTATAAAGAAGAAAGAAGTAATAGGTAGGGATGACAGGATTTGAACCTGTGACATTTTGTACCCAAAACAAACGCGCTACCAAGCTGCGCTACATCCCTTTTCCAAATTAAATTGTTGTACAATGCCATTGTACACAATTCCTGTCTTCTTTTCCACATCATAATTTTCTTCTTCTTTCTTTCTCTATCTATATATAGAACCCTCGTGTCATTTCTTCTTTTTGGTCTCATATAATTAAGGAATTATATACATATAAAATCCAATATAATTTCGCCTATAAAAGAAGGATTACTTTTCCTTGGTAATATATAGGAAGAAGGGGTCATCTTTTTCTTTTTTAGGGATAGGAAAATTTCGTCGATATGGTTCATTTTATATATAGCATAACAATCTTGGGCAAGAGTTTATGATCATATATGTATTCCAACAAGGAAGGAGGATTTTCAATGCGGGATATAAAAACATATCTCTCTGTAGCACCCGTGCTAAGTACTCTATGGTTTGGTGCTTTAGCAGGTTTATTGATAGAAATTAATCGTTTATTCCCAGATGCTTTGTCATTCCCTTTTTTTTAATTCTAGTTATTGCTATGGGAGGGATAGATTTCTTCGTGATATGACAAAATTTGATCCTTTTCAATCTTTTTTTAGTATCGGAAGGAAAAAGAAAGAAAAGATGGATTGGGTTGAACCTCAGAGTCATTAAAAATTTGGTAAACCCCATTTTTGAAAATAGAAATTCAATTTAAAGGGGTACCCAAGCTAAATAAGGCCTCAGAAATCAGAGCATAGAAAAGGCGGGGCTGGCTAATTAAATGAAAGGATTTCGAACCAAAATCTTTGCTAATTCGACAAGGATTGTATTCTTTAATTATTTCTCTATTTTTTATTACTTAATTAAAGAATAAAAAAAAATTATTCTAATGAATTTTATTCTTCTTCTTCGGATTCAAAATAGAAGAATAAAAGAATAAGTAGAAGAATTAAGTTAAGTCAATCCAAAAAGAAAAGGAGGTTCATGGCCAAGGGAAAAGATGTTAGAATCAGAGTTATTTTGGAATGCATCAGTTGTGTTCGAAAAGGTGCCAATGAGGAATCGACGGGGATTTCTAGATATAGTACTCAAAAGAATCGCCACAATACACCCGGACAATTAGAATTCAAAAAATTTTGTCGTTATTGTCGCAAGCATACGACTCATCACGAAATAAAGAAATAGGAACATCGTGTGTTTGATCTTTCCAAACAACAGAAAGAGTAAGAACTTCATATTTAATATATAAAGAAAACATAGTATAGAATACAAAATACAAATCAACTCATCTGATTTCCGGTAGATATTATTTCATATGTATAGAGGGTATTCATATACTATAATATGAATCAAATAAGATATGGATCAAAGAAAAACTACTTCTTCTGGATCCTAAATTAATAAAATAAAGAAGTGAATTTTCAAATTTTCAAATTTTAAATAAGGAATAAATCATGTATACATCTAAACAACCTTTTCTTAAATCTAAGCAACCCTTTAGTAAATCCAAGCAAACTTTTAATAAATCCAAGCAACCCTTTCGTAAATCCAAGCAAACTTTTCGTAAATTCAAGCAACCTTTTCGTAAATCTAAACAACCTTTTCGTAGGCGTCCCCGGATTGGCCCGGGAGATCGAATTGATTATAGAAACATGAGTTTAATTAATAGATTTATTAGTGAACAAGGAAAAATATTATCGAGACGAATAAATAGATTAACCTTGAAACAACAACGATTAATTACTCTTGCTATAAAACAGGCTCGTATTTTATCTTTCTTACCGTTTCGTAACTATGAGAACGAAAAGCAATTTCAAGCCCAGTCAATTTCAATAATTACAGGTTCTAGACCCAGAAAAAATAGACATATTCCTCAATTAACGCAAAAGTACAATTCCAATCGAAACTTAAGAAACAACAACCAAAATTTAAGAAACAACAACCGGAACTTAAGTTCCGATTGTTGATGTTTTATTCGAATTCGAAAGGGCCAGACCTATATATATTATAAAGAAAGTAATCCAGCTCGTTGATTCCTACCACTTAATCTTAATTTATTGTATCTTCCCGGAGTTCCCTCTCCGGGAATTCATCTTTTATTATTCCAGTATATTACTTTATTTATACCTTTAATTGATGATCTTTATTTTATTGGAAATCGTGTAAAGATTATTTGGATTTGATACAGCTACTTGTGCAAGCATTTTACGATTAAGAATCAATTTCTTCTTGTACAGGTTGTGTATTAATTTACTATAACTATCGAATACTTTATATACCCGCGTTGCTGCGTTTATCCGAGTGATCCACAAACGACGAAAATCCCTCTTTTGCCTACCTCTATCTCGATGAGAGGAAACAAAAGCTCTTTTTACCTGTTGGGTAATCATTCGATTAAGTCTTAAATGAGCCCCTCTAAAGTTTGAGGCAAATGAACGCATTTTTGTTCGTCGTCTCCGGGCTATATATCCTCGCGGAACTCTGGTCATTGAATCAAATTAACCTTAATGAATAACTAATGATTTCTCTTCTTTTAGCCACCCTTTTTCTCATTAATAACAAAACTAATTATTCCGATATATAAAATATTAATTCCAATGGCTTTTGCTATAGTAACCTTCCCAACCACGATTTTTTATTCCACTCCGTTCAGTTATTTCTATACGAAATAACAAATTCATTCTAATAATACTAAAAAAAATAGTGGGTTCCATCGTTTCTATGGTTCCCTTTTAAACGGTGAGGCCCTCTCTATACACCGGAGCCCTTTCTTTCATCAAAAGGTATTGCGAACTTGTATAGTCCACATTCTTTGGCTCTACCTATCCATTATAGAGTAAATAGCTCTTTTCACAATAAGAGTTATCCATACAGTGACGGTATTTAATTATGAAAGTTGGCTAAGTAGCTGACCCTGTTAGTCCGTTCTTTTAAGATAAAGGAGCATAAGCCTTTTTCTTTTTATTACTATTTCCTCCGCTTAATGGATAACCATTTGCTACCAATGGGAGAATTGCTTCTTATTTCCAATTTAGATAATTGGATTTGCACCAAAGGAAACCATAAATTCCATATACCATAGAAATCTAGGATAGAGAAGCTATATCCTATTCATTGGTACTAATCATGGATACTTCAATTTTTTTTATATTTGTTTGAAGTCATGATCTGAACGAGTCGCACATACACCCTAGCACATGTTCCTCGACGCTGAGGGCATCCTTTAAGCGCGGCCGTTTTTCGAGCATTTCGTATTGGCTGTCTTGCGTTTCTAATAAGTTGTTTAACCGTCGGCATGTTGTATGTATATAGAAAAAAATGGATTGGTTTAGATCCATCTTAACCTGATGATTGCTCATCATGAAGTCTTTCTATTTTCTATTAAATCGAGGAAAACACGAATTTAGCTGTGAAATAACTTTACAAGAAATCCGGACACTACCAATCCTTAAACATTTCTGGAAACCACACTGGATCAGTATCGCAGTGCTTGTCAATCATTTCATCCCCTACAATATCGACAAGTCCATAAGCTTTGGCTTCGTCTGCTGACATAAAAACATCCCTTTCCATGTCTTCGGATACAACCCAAAAAGGCTTGCCTGTTCTTACTGCATAAACCCTTGTGATCATTTCGCGAACTTTGTGTAACTCTTCTACTTCTAGTAAAAATTCTGGTGTCCTTGCCCGATAATAAGCACTAGCAGGTTGGTGAAGCATAATCCTCGCGTGAGGGAATGCTATACGCTTGGTGGGTTCTCCTCCAAGCAGAATGAAGGACGCCATGGAGGCGGCTATTCCGAGGCATATTGTATATATATCTGGTGTCACCGTTTGCATCGTATCAAAAATAGCCATTCCTGAGATTAGCCACCCGCCTGGGGAGTTTATAAACAAAAAAATATCACTAATTCCATCTTCTATACTCAGATATACCATGAGACCTGTAATATGATTCGTGATCTCGCAACGAATCTCTTGACCTAAAAAAAGTGTCCTTTCTCGATACATAACATTGTATAAGTCAACCCAAGTCGCTTCTTCATCTCCAGGAATCCGGTAAGGTACTTTTGGAACACCAATGGGCATATTAGATTAATATTATTAAATTTAAGTAAGAAAACCACACTTTAATATGGAAACGTAAGAATGGAACAGAAAGAAAGAATCCGCAGTTTATTGTCTTAATTTTTATTCTTATTCTATATGAATATTATAGATTCTATTAATACGTAGATTGAAAGGTTATACATATAAGGAATGTAAGACAGATTGAATAAAGAAAAGGGAATGGGTGATTTGAATGCTAAACAAAGAGGGGTAGCGATCTATTCTTCGTTTTTTCCAAATTGGCCAAGTTACCCATTGCATATTGGCACTTATCGAGTATAGAATAGATCTGCTTCTCTTTCTTCTTATGAACAGAATTGGCTTCTTATTTTTAATGGAATGAAATAAATATTCGCGCTTTCTGACACAGAATCCCCTAGAAGGGTTAGGTACATAGGATATGGATAGTCTTTTTCAATGCGATAAAATAAAGCGACATCGTGTCTATTTTTCTTTGCTAAAGGGGTATTTCCATGGGTTTGCCTTGGTATCGTGTTCATACTGTCGTATTGAATGATCCGGGTCGATTGCTTGCGGTGCATATAATGCACACAGCTCTAGTTTCTGGTTGGGCTGGCTCAATGGCTTTATACGAATTAGCAGTTTTTGATCCCTCTGATCCTGTTCTGGATCCAATGTGGAGACAAGGTATGTTCGTAATTCCCTTCATGACTCGTTTAGGAATAACGGATTCGTGGGGTGGTTGGAGTATTTCAGGAGGAACTGTAACAAATCCGGGTATTTGGAGTTATGAAGGTGTGGCAGGTACGCATATTGTGTTTTCTGGCTTGTGTTTCTTGGCAGCGATCTGGCATTGGGTATTGGGACCTAGAAATATTCTCTGATGAGCGGACGGGAAAACCCTCTTTGGATTTGCCCAAGATCTTTGGAATTCATTTATTTCTTGCAGGGGTGGCTTGCTTTGGCTTTGGGGCATTTCATGTAACGGGTTTGTATGGTCCTGGGATATGGGTATCCGATCCTTATGGACTAACTGGAAAAGTACAAGCTGTAAATCCAGCGTGGGGTGCAGAAGGTTTTGATCCTTTTGTTCCGGGGGGAATAGCTTCTCATCATATTGCTGCGGGTACATTGGGTATATTAGCGGGCTTATTCCATCTTAGTGTCCGTCCGCCTCAACGTCTATATAAAGGATTACGTATGGGCAATATTGAAACTGTACTTTCCAGTAGTATCGCTGCTGTTTTTTTTGCAGCTTTCGTAGTTGCTGGAACTATGTGGTATGGGTCAGCAACGACCCCAATCGAATTATTTGGGCCTACTCGTTATCAGTGGGATCAGGGATACTTTCAGCAAGAAATATATCGAAGAGTTAGCAATGGTTTAGCCGAAAATCTTAGTTTATCAGAAGCTTGGTCTAAAATTCCCGAAAAATTAGCCTTTTATGATTATATTGGTAATAATCCGGCAAAAGGGGGATTATTCAGAGCAGGCTCAATGGACAATGGGGATGGAATAGCTGTTGGATGGTTAGGACATCCCGTCTTTAGAGATAAAGAAGGACGTGAGCTTTTTGTACGCCGTATGCCTACTTTTTTTGAAACATTTCCGGTTGTTTTGGTAGATGAGGAGGGAATTGTTAGAGCAGACGTTCCTTTTAGAAGAGCAGAATCCAAATATAGTGTTGAACAAGTAGGTGTAACGGTGGAGTTCTATGGTGGCGAACTTAATGGAGTAAGTTATTCTGATCCTGCTACTGTAAAAAAATATGCGAGGCGTTCTCAATTAGGGGAAATTTTTGAATTAGACCGGGCTACTTTGAAATCTGATGGTGTTTTTCGCAGCAGTCCAAGGGGTTGGTTCACTTTTGGTCATGCTACCTTTGCTTTGCTCTTCTTTTTCGGACACATTTGGCATGGCGCTAGAACATTGTTCCGAGATGTTTTTGCTGGTATTGATCCAGATTTGGATGCTCAAGTGGAATTTGGAACATTCCAAAAAGTGGGAGATCCAACTACAAGGAAACAGGCAGTTTGATACACATTGTTATAGTATCTTTCACCTCTCTTTTTTGATTTGACATGGGAAACATCTCCCATCCTTTCTTTGACTCTTTTTCTTTCTTTATATGGGAAATTATCCCAAATGACAAATGAATAGGTGTGGAAGTTATAATTGTAAATAAACCAGGATCGAATCTATGGAAGCATTGGTTTATACGTTCCTTTTAGTTTCGACTTTAGGGATAATTTTTTTCGCTATCTTCTTCCGAGAACCACCTAAGGTTCCACCAACTCCAACTAAAAGAATAAAATAATTTCATTTAAGTAAGAAGTCCCCCTATCTGGGAGACTTCTTACTTAAATTAGTCTCCGTGTTCTTCGAATGGATCTCTTAATTGTTGAGAGGGTTGCCCAAACGCGGTATATAAGGCATACCCAGTAAAGCTTACAAGTAAACCAGATATGGAGATGGCGACTAAAGTTGCTGTTTCCATTTTTATAGAATTTCAAGATTACAATGGATCTACGAAAAGATCGTGTATTTACAACTACAACGGAATAGTATACAAAGTCAACACCAATGATTAAATAGAATTTATGGCTACACAAACCGTTGAAGATAGTTCTAAACCTAGGCCAAAACGAACTGGTGCAGGTAGTTTACTGAAACCCTTGAATTCGGAATATGGGAAAGTCGCCCCGGGTTGGGGGACTACTCCTTTTATGGGGATCGCAATGGCTTTATTCGCTATATTCCTATCTATCATTTTAGAAATTTATAATTCTTCCGTTTTACTGGACGGAATTTTAACCAATTAGGTTTCTACTAACTAAAACTAGGAAGTCAGAGTTTTTCCATCCAAAAAAGCCTTTCTAGTTTAAGATCTACATTTCTAGATATTATGGTAGTTCGACCGCGGAATTTTTTTGTTTCGGTATCTCTGGAATATGAGTGTGTGACTTGTTAGAATTGATCCTATTGATAATACATAGAAAGGGCCTGTTATCTCTATCAAGATGATTCTAATTCGTCAGATATTATTTATTCTAGTATCTGGAACACGAAATAGATAGAGTGGATCAAAAAAAAATGGAACTATGATTCATACTCACTATTAAGACCTCGCAACCAGACTGAAAAATTCAAGTAGTTCTTAAATAAAAATAAAAAAGAAATTTTCTTCCTTCCAATTTTGTTTGCCCAAAAGACAACTTTTTTTCTCTCGATTTTGTCGAGTCATTACACTGATTCAATAAATGATTATCAAGCGGTTCTTATTCGAAGAACCCTTGCCTTTTGTTTAGCTTGAGACTAAATCATCGTGGCTCTAGTATGAATCTAAGGTTTTAATTGAACTGATTCATAGGATCTCAACAAGATAATTTCTATATTACGCATAAAAAAACAAATCCTTTATAGGGAAGAGAAAAGTCAAGAAGCCTCTAATGACCAACATAAGGGAAAGGAAGAAAGAAAGACGCGCCAACTTGAGATTTTTTGGCATTATCATCACAAAGAAGATATTCCGGATTTTTCTTATTTGATATCTTCAAGGCAAATCGACCCAATTCAGTGGCTGATGAAGTTTTGAACCTTTTTTCTAATATTCGTTGAAAATTTTTGTGTTTCTGCTTGAGCCGTACGAGATGAAATTTTCATATACGGCTCTTAGAGGGGGACTCGGGTTAGTTACCTATCTCAATAAAGTATATGATTGGTTTGAGGAACGTCTTGAGATTCAGGCAATTGCAGATGATATAACTAGTAAATATGTTCCTCCCCATGTCAACATATTTTATTGTTTAGGGGGAATTACACTTACTTGTTTTCTAGTACAAGTCGCTACCGGTTTTGCTATGACTTTTTACTACCGACCAACCGTTACAGAGGCTTTTTCCTCGGTTCAATACATAATGACCGAGGCCAACTTTGGTTGGTTAATCCGATCAGTTCATCGATGGTCAGCAAGTATGATGGTTTTAATGATGATCCTGCATGTATTTCGTGTGTATCTCACAGGGGGATTTAAAAAACCCCGCGAATTAACTTGGGTCACAGGTGTGGTTTTGGCTGTTTTGACTGCATCATTTGGTGTAACTGGTTATTCTTTGCCTTGGGATCAAATTGGCTATTGGGCAGTCAAAATTGTGACAGGTGTACCTGACGCCATTCCGGTAATAGGATCGCCTTTAGTGGAGTTATTACGCGGAAGTGCTAGTGTGGGCCAATCCACTTTGACTCGTTTTTATAGTTTACATACCTTTGTACTGCCTCTGCTTACTGCCGTATTTATGTTAATGCACTTTCCAATGATACGTAAGCAAGGTATTTCGGGTCCTTTATAGGGAAGGCATATCATAGAGAATTATAATTATCATATATCATATCGGGTAGGTTTTGGTATTTCATTGCTACAAGCATGGGTTATTGTAAAATAACACATGTCATTTGGATACTTCTCTTCAACTCCAAAGTATTTTTATACAATACAAATAGTTGAAGTTAATTTTACGAAAGAAAAAAGGCGGATTATGGGAGTGTGTGACTTGAATTATTGATTTGGCCATGCAGATAAAGAATTGGATCTGCCACATTAGAATTCACAACCAAAGGTGTCTCCGCATCCAATCAACATGTAAGTCCCCTACCTAGGAAGGATAGGCTGGTTCACTTGAGGAGAATATCTTCTATGATCATACCGCAACCATGTCATCCATGAACAGGCTCCGTAAGATCCCATAGAGTAGAAATGGAATAAGTCATGTGACATGATCCAGTTCTCTATTTATTACACTTACCTTTTTATTATAGTATGGAAATGCATTCATTTTCTTTGCATCGATTGTGATCCGCAATACTATCGGAGTAAAAGAAGGGATCTAAGGAAGAATGTAGGCTAAACTTTTTGATTTTTTATTAGTAACAAGTAAATATTTTGTTTGGAGGTAAGAAACTTGCGATATTGAGGGGATAAATACCAACTAATCAAGAGACATGAGACAATCCACAAAGCAATTGATCATGATCAAATTTGTAAGCCCACTTGGATATTGAGCATTTACCCATAAGAATAGGATTATTTTCAATGAGTAGTTGTAGGTGCAACTTCGGAAAAGAGAATCTGATAAAGCTTTTCTTGCCTAGAGTCATTGAGTCATTATAAACCTTAATTCTATTAAGGATCTTCCGCGGTCTTATTTCTTTCACTCTTGCTCGAGCCGGATGATGATAAATTCTCATGTCCGGTTCCTTTGGGGGATGGATCCTAAAGAGTTCACCTATCCCAATAACAAAGAAACCAGACTTAAATGATCCTGTATTAAGAGCTAAATTAGCTAAAGGGATGGGACATAATTATTACGGGGAACCCGCATGGCCCAACGATCTTTTATATATTTTTCCAGTAGTAATTCTAGGTACTATTGCATGTAATGTAGGTTTAGCGGTTCTCGAGCCATCAATGATTGGTGAACCGGCAGATCCGTTTGCAACTCCTCTGGAAATATTACCCGAGTGGTACTTCTTTCCCGTGTTTCAAATACTCCGTACGGTACCCAATAAGTTATTGGGCGTTCTTTTAATGGTTTCTGTGCCAACAGGCTTATTGACAGTACCTTTTCTAGAGAATGTCAATAAATTCCAAAATCCATTTCGCCGCCCAGTAGCTACGACCGTTTTTTTAATCGGTACTGTAGTAGCTCTTTGGTTAGGTATTGGAGCAACATTACCCATTGATAAATCATTAACTTTAGGTCTTTTTTAGATATTTTTTGATTCATTCAACCGTGAAGTACCATAGGTATCTAGGAAATAGTTACTTCCAAGTGAATCTTCCCTAGATACCTAAAATCCATTTTATTATGATCCATTTCGCGAAAATATAGATTGTACCAAAGATGCTAAATTGTTTTCTTTTTATTCTAACTCGAAAAAGAAGAAGAAAAAAAATTGCAATGGATTTAAAACGAGAGTTTATTCTTAAGTAAATCAATTGGGAGATGCTTCTCTAGAGTGTCCCATATATGTTTTCTATCTTCCATACGAAAACTGTCAATTCTCAGAAGATCTTCTTCAGTCTTACTCAAAAGGTCCAATAGTGTATGTATATTGGCCCTTTTTAGACAATTATACGTTCTAGAAGTCAATTCTAATTGATCAATAAAAATACAATTCAATGGAATTCCTTTTTTGTTTTTCTTTAGATTAGTTAATCTTTTTTGAAAAGTAAAAAGGGGTGGAGTAAACCTGTTTTTATTTTCTTCGAAACTAGCGCCCTCTTCCTCCGCGTGTAGAAAAGGAAGAAATAAATCAATCAAATTACGAGAAGCCTCATAAAGTGCTTCCTTAGGGGTTAAACTTCCATTAGTCCATATTTCTAGAAAAAGTATCTCGTGTTTTTCATTTCCATTCCCACAAGAAAAAATACTATAATTCACATTTCGAACAGGCATGGATACAGCATCTATAGGATAACTTCCATCTTGATAGTTCTTTCTGAGTTCTGTCTGATATCCACGATCTCTCTTGATCTGTAAATCAATACAGAAATCAATGGGCTCTGTCAAGTTAGCTATAGGTTGTGCCGTATCAACGATTTCTACGGAAGGCGGTAAGATGATATCTTGAGCAGTTATGTATCTAGGACCTTTGACGCAAATGGATGCGTCTCTAACTCCATAGAGATTACTTCTCAATACAATTTCTTTCAAATTTAGTAAAATTTCTTGTACGGATTCTTCAATACCTGCTATTGTAGAATACTCGTGCGGCACGCTCCCAAATTTTGCACGTGTGATACATGTTCCTTCTATTTCTCCAAGTAAAGCTCTTCGCAAGGCAATACCGACGGTGTCCGCTTGACCTTTTCTAAGCGGGGACAGAATGAAACGACCATAATAAAGGCGCTTACTATCTACTCTTGATTCAACACACTTCCACTGTAGTGTTTGAGTGGATCCTGCTACCTCCTCTCGAACCATAATAGACTAGTATTATTATTTTATCATTGAATCGTTTATTTCTCTTGAAATGAAAGTTGAAAGCGGGTTAATTCTTTTACAGACGTCTTTTTTTAGGCGGTCGACATCCATTATGCGGCATAGGTGTTACATCGCGTATACAACTTAATCGCACACCACTTTTAGCAATGGCTCGTAATGCGGCATCTCTTCCACTACCAGCGCCCTTTACCATAACTTCTGCTCGTTGCAAACCTACTGTACGAATAGCATCTACTGCTGTTCTTTGACCAGCATAGGGTGATGCTTTTCTTGAGCTTTTGAATCCACAAGTACCGGCCGAGGACCAAAAAACCACCCGACCTTGTGGGTCTGTAACAGTTATAATGGTATTGTTGAAACTAGCTTGAACATGAATAACCCCTTTTGTTATTCTACGTGCACTCTTCCGTAAACTAAAACGTGCATTCCTACGTAAACCAATACGCACTTTCTTACGTGAACCAATTTTTGGTATAGCTTTTGCCATATTTTATTATCTCATAAATATGAGTTAGAAATAAAAAAAAGAAAAAAAGATACAAAGATATCCGTTTCAGGGTAAAATAAACCCTTTACTTTAATTATTTTAAATGAAATTATTTTATTTGGAATTGGAACATTTCCGCGGGTACTTTTTTTTACTTTTTAGAAAGTAAAGTTCTTTTTCGAAAGATTACCCCTGTCTTTGTTTATGCTTCGGATTAGAGCAAATGACTCTAATTCGTCCACGCCTACGAATCAGTCGACATTTTGTACAAATTTTACGAACGGAAGCTCTTATTTTCATATTTCCGTATCCTTTTTTAAACTATGAATCTAATCTTTTGGAAAAAATAAGTCTCTTCGCTTGAATTTTAGAACTTAGAATTTATTACCCTAGAAAAAAAAAGAAAAACCTAATCCTTTGAATCTTTGGTATCCTTCAAATCTTCGCTATCCTTCAAATCTTCGCTATCCTTCGAGTCTTCGATACGCTTCGAATCCTTATGGGGAAGTCTATAAATTATACGTCCCTTGCTTGAATCATAACGACTTACTTCAATTTTGACCCTATCCCCCATCAGTATTCGTATAGAACTAGACCGTATCTTTCCTGAAATATAGCCTAGGATGATGGTGTCATTCTCTAGCCGAACGCGGAACATTCCATTGGGTAGGGCTTCCGTAACTAAACCTTCGAAAGTTACTTTTGCTTCTCTCGGGTTTTTTTTTTCTCTCCTATTTTTTTTTTCTGTCATATTTTTTTTCTCCTATTTTTCTATTTTTATTTTAAAAATAGGAAGGGCGAGATAGAATTCGAGCACTATAGGCGGGGCGATTACCATATATAACATAAGACTTCTCCCCCAATTCTGTTTAGTCGAGCTTCTCGATCTGTCATTATTCCTCGAGAAGTAGAAAGAATAGCAATTCCCATTCCACCCAAAACTTTAGGAATTCCTTGATAGTTGGTATAAATTCGTAAGCCGGGTCGGCTGATACGCTTTAAAAAGGTTCTTGTTCTATATATTCCTTTTATAGTCTTTCTCTTTTGATGTCGCAAAGTTGAAACCAAGAAATATCTGTTACGTTCCTGATGTTTCCGAACACTTTCAATAAAACCCTCTCGTAGAAGTATTTTAACAATGTTTTCGGTAATATTTGTAGATACTACTCGAACTGTTCCTTTTTTATTCATGTCCGCATTTCTTATAGAGGTTAGTAAATCAGCAATAGTGTCCTTGCCCATAAGACTCTAATTCTAGGTTCCTCCTAATTTTTCTATAATCAACATGTTTTCTTTTTTTTTTTTTCATTTTGGATTTTAAAACATATACGTAAAACACAATCTACTAAATTAATTCTTTGGTCTCAATTTCGCCTACTAGTATTTATAATACTTCAGGAGCTAATGAAACTATTTTGGTAAAATTCAATTCTCTCAATTCCTCGGCAATCGCGCCAAAAACTCGAGTTCCTTTTGGATTGCCTTTTTGATCAATTATAACCGCAGCATTGTCATCATAGCGGATTATTATACCGTCTTCGCATTTGAACTCTTTACATGTACGTACAATTACAGCTCGAATTACTTCGGATCTTTCTAGAGGCATTTGGGGCAATGCGTCTTTGATTACAGCAACAATAACATCACCAATACGAGCATATCGCTGATTACCAGCAGCTCCTATGACTCGAATACACATCAATTTTCGAGCTCCACTATTATCTGCTACATTTAAAAGGGTCTGAGGTTGAATCATATTATTTTGATTTCAATTTGTTATTTCAATGCAAAAGGATGAAAGAAATATTGTCTTTCCAGAAAGAAAAACCGAGCATTTTTTTTTATCTTCCATACCCCTTTTAGGGTTCTATATCTCTAATCGAATAAATTGACTTCGTATGGGCATTTTACTGGCAGCTATGGAGATAGCTGCTCTAGCTACAGTTTCAGATACTCCCCCCATTTCATAAAGTATACGACCAGGTTTAACAACGGATACCCAATATTCGGGGGACCCCTTTCCCGAGCCCATACGTGTTTCCGTGGGTCTTAGTGTAACCGGTTTGTCGGGAAATATACGTACCCATATTTTTCCACCACGACGTGCATATCGTGTTATTGCTCTTCGTCCTGCTTCTATCTGTCTCGCCGTGATCCAAGCGGGTTCAAGTGCTTGAAGAGCATATCTACCAAAACAAATACGATTGCCTCGGCAGGATTTTCCTTTCATTCTTCCTCTATGTTGTTTGCGAAATCTGGTTCTTTTGGGGTTATAGTCGATGGTTCTCTTTCTTAGTTCCATCTCTACTGCAAAACTGGACATGAGAGTTTCTTCTCATCCAGCTCCTCGCGAATGGAATCAGAAAGCATGTAAATTTCTCTAATTCATAATATTCCAAAATATTACGGTACGGATAGATACACATTAATAGATAATAGAAAAAGTTCGGTTTTTTTTATATTGAATTTGTTAAAACAGAAAAATATAATATATAGTCAAAAAAGAAGATCTAGAATATATCCAGATGTGTGTGTATATTTATCTAAATTCTATATTTATAGATAATGTAATCCTTCTTAAAAAAATCCTTATTTTTACTCTTATTGAATCGCGGTAAAGTATTCTAATTCAATAAGAATTTCGCGGGCGAATATTTACTCTTTCCTGTCTTATTTGTTAATTTATAAACTTACCAAATAAGACAATTTTTTTGGTTTGTTCCGCCATCCCACCCAATGAAGTGTTAGGATTCTTTTCAATAAAATCCTATGGAATCATAGGTTCTGTCGTTCCCACTGCTTCTCCTTGAATGGTTAGGTCTGAATCCCGCAACGGAGCTTCCAAAAAATTTCTTTCCGAGTTAATTTTCTCAGTTTTATTAACCCGGGCGGCTCTTTATTATTGCTTTAAATTTGTAGTTCTTGTTTCAAGTTACAATTTTTAATTCTCTATTATTTTTATTATATTGATGCTTTATCACATTGCCTTTTATGATGTAATTCATAGACCATACATAGTGGAATCCTATATCTTATTTATTTCCTCTTCCTTCTTTCTATCATCCCTCCCTTTATCCACATCCCTTTAGTTTTGCTTCACAACCTAGAATCCCTTTTCTTTTTTAGAGAAAAAATTGCAGTTGCTACAACTATATGACACATCTACTCATTTATGTTATGATAGAGGTATTTATTCATATAGTGACTGTTTCTTAGTTAGGATCTCGACAATACGAAGCAATAGGTTGGTTATTAGTTAATTTTCTATAATTACTAAGTTTTTTTCTTAAAAAAAAGAAAAAAATAACGAGTCACACACTAAGCATAGCAATTATATTAAATGATTTATCAATTTTCATTAAATCTTATAGAAAGAGGTATAATTTCTTCTTTTGCAGGGATTTCAGGAAAAAAGTCTCTTGTCATTTTTTATTCTATCAATGGACAGAATCCGAAGACAAGATTACTTATTCTTCGTCTACGAATATCCAAATTTTTACACCTAATACTCCATAGATAGTCCGAATTGGATAGCAGCAATAATCAATTTTAGCGCGAATTGTTTGGAGGGGAAGTCTACCCTTTTTAATAGATTCGGCGCGTGCAATTTCTTTTCCTCCGAGACGACCCGCAATTTTTACTTTTACTCCCCTTATATCTGCTTTTTTAGTTAATTCAATGGCTTTTTTCATTGCCTTTCGGAATGAAACTCTATTTTTTAATTGGAAAGCTATATATTCTGCAAGAATGTTAGGCTGTCTATAAGGTTCTTTAACTTTTTCGATAGAAATATTAAATCTCTGGTTTACAGAGTTAATTTCCTTTTGTAGATCTTTCTCTAATTCTTCGATTGCTCCTTTTTTCTTTAATAAATTTGGGAATCCAATATGGATTATGACGTGGATCGTATCGATTTCTTTTTGGATTTCTATATGTGTAATTACTTCGGAACTTGAACCTGAGTCCATTTTTCTATTATGTGTAATTACTTCGGAACTTGAGTCTGATTCTATTTTTCTATTCGAGCCCTTTTTCCTATTCTTTTGTATATAGTTCTTGATACAATCCCTTATTTTTTTATCTTCCTGTAGACCTTCAGAATAATTTTTTGGTTGTGCGAACCAAAAGGAATGGTGTTTTTGGGTTGTACCAAGTCTGAAACCGAGTGGATTTATTTTTTGTCCCATATTTTTCTATTCTATATTTTTTTTACTGGGAATCGAAATCTTAGATGGATCTAAAGGTTATTTAGATTTCTTTACTATATTTAGTACAATTGTTATATGACACATGCTTTTTTTTATGGGGAAACTACGTCCTCGAGCTCGAGGTCTGAATTTCTTCATAATAGTACTCCTACTGACTTCGGCTTTAGTAATAAATAAATTCGCTTTGTCGAAATCCCTATAATGAGTAGCATTTGCGGCTGCCGAATAAACCAACTTTAAGATGGGATAAGATGCTCGATAGGGCATGAGGTTCAGTATCATAACAGTTTCCTCGTAGTAACGCCAGCGAATCTCGTCAAGAACTCTTTGTGCTTTGAAAACAGACATAGGGATACGTTTTTGTGCTTTGAAAACTCTCTCGAACTTAAGTAGACGATCGGTTGGAACTTTCCTTGCGAGTTTCCTTAGCCCACTTTTCTTCTTCTTTATCCTAGGGATATACTTTACTAGTTTGAAACTTGTCATAAATAAGGTTATTCCCCGCCTACCTTTACTTTATTTTGAATCTTTTTTTCTTCTTAATCTTTCTATTCAGAATTCAGTTAACGACGAGATTTAGTATCCTTTCTTGCATTTTCATAACTCGTGAAATGCCGAGTAGGCACGAATTCCCCCAATTTGCGACCTACCATAGGATTTGTTATGTAAATAGGTATATGTTCCTTTCCATTATGAATCGCGATTGTATGGCCAACCATTGTGGGTAGAATGCTAGATGCCCGGGACCACGTTACTATTGTTTCTTTCTCCTCCTTCATATTGACCTTTTCTATCTTTGCCAATAAATGATGAGCTACAAAAGGATTCGTTTTTTTTCGTGTCACAGCTGATTACTCCTTTTTTCCTTTTTAAAGAGTGGCATTCTATGTCCAATATCTCGATCGAAGTACGGAGGTCAGAATAAATAGAATAATGATCAATGGAAAAAAGAAAAAAATCCTTTAGCTGGATAAGGGGCGGATGTAGCCAAGTGGATCAAGGCAGTGGATTGTGAATCCACCATGCGCGGGTTCAATTCCCGTCGTTCGCCCATCGCATTATTGCAAATTCCAAAAATGCAATTTTCCATATTCCTAGTTACGTATTTACTTACGGCGACGAAGAATAAAACTATCGCTATATTTTTTCCTTTTCCTAGTTCTTCTTCCAAGCGCAGGATAACCCCAAGGGGTTGTGGGTTTTTTTCTACCAATGGGAGCTTTCCCTTCACCGCCCCCATGGGGGTGGTCCACAGGGTTCATAACTACCCCTCTTACTACGGGGCGTTTACCTAGCCAACACTTAGATCCGGCTCTACCCAAACTTTTTTGGTTCACCCCAACATTACCCACTTGTCCGACTGTTGCTAAGCAGTTTTGGGATACTAAACGGACCTCCCCAGATGGTAATCTTAAAGTGGCCGATTTACCCTCTTTTGCAATGAGTTTCGCTACAGCACCTGCTGCTCTAGCTAATTGCCCACCCCTTCCACGTGTGATTTCTATGTTATGCATGGCCGTGCCTAAGGGCATATCGGTTGAAGTAGATTCTTCTTTTCTCTCAAAAAACCCCTTCCCAAACTGTACAAGCTTCTTCCAAAGCATACGGCTTTCTAGATGTATATGACGATCTCTAGACAGATGGATCTTATATGAATCATATGATGAAGTACCACATGAGTGGATATATAGGAAAGGAATCCAAATCTGCCGAATCGCTCATGTTATGATCTTCTACATCCTAGGTCTCTGCGTTCCGTCATCTGGCTTATGTTCTTCATGTAGCATTCAGATCGAATGACTCTATGAAATTACGTCGATACTTCCACATATTATGGGTAACGTAGGAGACATCCCTATTTTCCCCCGGGGGTCTTAATTACCACTGCTTAGCTTTCAATTTGCCTCTGACCATCAAATTAAATGTGAATAACCCGTCCTCCTCTCTTTGAAACAAGGGGCGCTTCCGGTTCTGTGCGTGCTTCAAACAATTTTGTCTTCTCCATATTACCATATCTCTAGAGCCAATAATTTTCTATGAGGAACTACTGAACTCAATCACTTGCTGCCGTTACTCAACAGTTTTCTGTTGAGGTCTATCCCGTAGAGGTAGTCAAATTGGATCAGTGATCGATTTCTAGGTTTCGTCGTAAACCTAATTGGTTACTTCCAATTACGTAAATCAATAGTTCAAACCGCACTCAAAGGTAGGGCATTTCCCATTGATATAGGAACTTTTGTACCAGAAACAATAGTATCTCCAATTATAGCCCCTCTGGGATGTAAAATATATCTCTTCTCACCATCCCCATAGTGTATGAGACAAATGTATGCATTTCGATTAGGGTCGTATTCTATGGTTACGATTCTACCAGATATGTCTTTTTGATTCCGTCGAAAATCTATTTTACGGTATAGGCGCTTATGACCTCCCCCTCTATGCCTTGCGGTAATGATTCCTCTGGAATTACGACCTTTACCACAACGGTGCCGTCCATGGATCAAATTATTTCGTGGATTGGATTTCACTTGCCTGTCTACGGTTCCCTTGCGTGTGCTCGGGATAGGTGTTTTGTATAAATGTTTCGCCGTATTATTAAGTATTCTCCTTTAGTTTTTTTCTCTATCTAGAAGTGGAATAGAATAACCCGGTTGAAGGGTAATGATCATACGTCTGTAATGCATTGTATGGCCCAGAATAGGTCCTATTCTTCTACCTTTTCCAGGTAGTCGATGGCTATTCACAGCTACCACCTTAACACCAAAGAAGAGTTCGACCCAATGCTTTATTTCTGTCTTAGTGAATCCCGATTCGACATTAAAAGTATATTGATTCTTTCCCAATAAACGAAGACTTTTTTCTGTAAATACTGCGTATTTGATTCCATCCATAAATCGACTTTCCCTCCTATGCTCTGAGTTCCAGTATCGATAAGAATTCGAGTTCTTATTGTTCTTATGTTATGGTATGAATATACCATACCAATTCGTTATGTATGGATGATGGATGAGATTCCATGGATAGAGAGCCAGTTCCAATAGACTTATGGAATGTTCCCGTTCGTGTGCATCCAGCAGGAATTGAACCCGCAAATTTACCAATTATGAGTTGGGCGCTTTAACCATTCAGCCATGGATGCTTAACAGGGATCATCGTACATCGTAAATAACCAATTTTCATATAGAAAGACATATCATAGAAAAATGAAATCGAAAATATTCCGAGATGGCAAATATTCGGAGATGACTATGAAAACACCTCTCTGGATCCTCGAATTGAAAGAGAGATTGAGAGGGATCAAGAATCCTAATTCTCGCTATTTGGAATGGATCCAATTCTATTGAGTCTGACTCATAGTGATCATTTCTCTTTAGCAAAGAATGACCTTGGTTATCAAAGGATTGAACAACCGGGATCCATTTACTTATGATACCTAGTTGGCATTGATAACAAGGATCTAATGAATTATGAGTTTAATAGATCCTCTTTAGCAGAAAGACGTATATTCCTTGCTCATTATCAGACAATCACTTATTCCCAAACCTCGTGTGGGACTAATCGTTTTCATTTACCATCTCATGGAAAACCCTTTTCGTTCCGCTTAGCCCTATCGGGTATTTTAGTGATAGGTTCTGTAGGAACTGGACGATCCTATTTGGTCAAATACCTAACGAAAAATTACGATTTTCCTTTCATTAAGGTACGAGGGCTTCTTATTCCACAAGAACGAAAGCACCTTTTCATTCTTTCATATACTAGGGGTTTTTACTTGGAAAAGACAATGTTCCATACTAAAGGATTCGGGTCCATAACCACGAGTTCCAGTGCACTAGATCTTGTAGCACTTAGCAACGAAGCCCTATCCATTAGTATTCCACATAAGAAATCCATTCTAGAAAAAAATACAATTAGATTAGCTCTTCATAGACAAACTTGGGGTTTGCGAGCCAAGGTAAGATCGGCTCGGGATCATGGGACCCTTTTCTATCAGATAGGAGGGGCTCTTGTACAAAATAGACTTACTAAGTAATAACCCCATAGAATCTATCTATATAAAGATAAAGAGGCAATCGTGTCAGGAAGCGGGTTTTTCTTTGGCCAAAAGGTACTTCGAACTTGGAACGAGCATGAAGAGATTAACGAGACTTCTTTCTCTTTTGAGTTTTTCTGGCGGACCTGCCGCGCAAGATCTTTGGTCTTCCCCTGGAACCGATGAAAAAAAGTGGATCGCTTCTTATGTACTCGCTCAGAATGATTCTTCTCTATCTATAGTTCATGGCCTATTAGAAGTAGAAGGTGCTCTGGTGCAATCCTTACCGACAGAAAAAGATTGCAGTCAGGTTGATAATAGTCGAGTGACATTACTTCGTCGGTCCGAACTAAGGAATCTGTTAGAAATGTTTTGAAATGGATATTGTTCTCTCTTTGATCAGGGATTGCTATATGAAAAGAAGTGGAGTTTGAAAAAGGGAACGGAATGCTCAAACCGGAACTGCTAGAGGAACGAATTTTCAATAGCATAACTTGGGCTCCTAGAATATGGCGCCCTTGGGACAATCTATTTGATTGCAGGGTTTTGTTCCGAAGCAAAGATATCCGCGGAGGCCGGTTCGTTCGTCCTATTCTGATATTCAGGACCAAGAGGTACTGGATTCTCTTTCGGATAGGCCCTGAAAGGAGAAGAAAGGCTGAAATGCCAACGGACCTCTGTCTATTCTCTAATTCACCCGATCCGATAGTACCCGTTTTTGGAACGTCCAGTGCCAAAGTCACTGAATGGGTAAGTCACCAATCCAATCCCTTTGACAAATCGGATGTCATATTAGATATCATATTCTATATATATAGAAATATCATAGAT
>NW_028259461.1:7872178-7915779 GCF_056163025.1 Triticum urartu | reverse complement strand
TCCTTCTTTCCCTTAAAAAAATAACTCAAGAAAAATCCAATTATTTACTCTACAAGAATGAAATGCTTGTTATGCCTAATATACTTAGTTTAACCTGTATCTGTTTTAATTCTGTTCTTTATCCTACTAGTTTTTTCTTTGCCAAATTACCCGAAGCTTATGCTATTTTCAATCCAATCGTGGATATTATGCCTGTTATACCTCTATTCTTTTTTCTATTAGCCTTTGTTTGGCAAGCTGCTGTAAGTTTTCGATGAAATCTTTAGTACTCTGTATGCCAAATTGAATGATGTGTTCATTCCAAAAAAATTTTAAAATGGGTAAAAGCCGAGAAGTTTTATATTTTTATATTATGAACCTTCGATTCTAAATTTAAATTCTTCTACATTGAATGGGTAGCTACAGCAATAAATTTGGATCAGCCTTTCTACTCCCCTGCACCTAGGTTGAGCAGGTACCTAAAGGTACCTACACAATACCTAACCACCTAACCCTATTTTTGCTATTGATAAGAGTGCTTATTATAAAAGAATTCTTGCAATTTTTTTCAAGAATTCTTTTTTGCATTTTTAGGTATAAAAAAAAACCATCCTAGTGGATCCGTGTGGTAAGGAAAAACTGGTAATCTATTCCTTAAAAAAAAATCTTGGAGATTATGTAATGCTTACTCTCAAACTTTTTGTTTATACAGTAGTGATATTCTTTGTTTCACTCTTTATCTTTGGATTCTTATCTAATGACCAGGACGGAATCCTGGACGCGAGGAGTAAAAATTCAGTTTTTTTTTTTCTTATTGGATTTGTTTCGTACATTTATCTATGAGAAAATCCGGGGGTCAGAATTCTTTCCAATTCGAAAGTCCCAAATGATCCAAGGGAGCGGAAAGAGAGGGATTCGAACCCTCGGTACAAAAAAATTGTACAACGGATTAGCAATCCGCCGCTTTAGTCCACTCAGCCATCTCTCCACGTTCCAAAGCGAAAGGTTTCCGTGATATGATATAGGCAAGAAATAAGAAATAACGGTTGCAAAAAACCCCTTTTTTTTCTTTCAAAAGTCTATAAAAATTATATTGCCAATTCCATTTTAATTATATTCTTTTTTCTTAATGTTAATAAAAAAAGAAGAAAATTCTTGTTTTTTCTTTCTAAAAATCGATATTGGCCGAGAGACAATCAAATAGATTTTCTCTTTAGCGGGCATTTCCATATAGGACTTGTTATAATTATAATAAAACAAGCAGGTTATATAAAAAAAACGCTTTTTTTGTCGATTATTTATCAAGAAAGCAAAAAGGGTTCTTATCAAATCCACCATAAAATTGGAAAGAAGCATAAAGTAAGTAGACCTGACTCCTTTAATGATGCCTCTATCCGCTATTCTGATATATAAATTCGATGTAGATGAAATTGTATAAGCGAATTTTTTTTATTTCCTTAGACTTAGACCGCGCAAGACAAGAATTTTTCGCTATTTACGATTTCATATTCTTGTTACTAGATGTTCTATAGGAATAAGAAGAAATCGCAACTCCTTTGCGCTACACATAAAATTGGATTTCGAAGGTCCATTTTTTTTTTTCAGAATCCTCTATTATTTTAGTTCTTCCACCCATGCAATAGAGAGGGAATGGGAAAAGAAGGGTTACTTTTATTTGCATTTTTCCCTTAAAAGATAGACTTTGAAATAGGAGTCTTGGAATAATGCTGAATTCAAAGGTTTATTTCTTTCTATAGTATAAGAAAAACAATTTATTTCTATTTCTATAGTATAAGAAAAACAAATAAATAGTATAAGAAAAACAAATCGAATCAAATTCATGGATTTACCACGACCTCGGTTGTGACTGTGACTCCATAGATAAAAATGGGAAATTTCTCTCTTCGAGACCATTGAAAAAGGGCATTGAACGAGAAAGAAATCGTCCACAGATAATAAAACTATCATATGCCTTGGAAAGTGATATGAGGTGCTCGGAAATGGTTGAAGTAATTGAATAGGAGGATCACTATGACTATAGCCCTTGGTAGAATTCCTAAAGAAGAAAATGATCTATTTGATACTATGGATGACTGGTTACGAAGGGACCGTTTCGTTTTTGTAGGATGGTCTGGCCTATTGCTCTTTCCTTGTGCTTATTTCGCTTTAGGGGGTTGGTTTACAGGGACAACTTTTGTAACTTCTTGGTATACCCATGGATTGGCTAGTTCCTATTTGGAAGGTTGTAATTTCTTAACCGCAGCAGTTTCTACCCCTGCCAATAGTTTAGCACACTCTTTGTTGCTACTATGGGGGCCCGAAGCACAAGGAGATTTTACTCGTTGGTGTCAATTAGGCGGTCTATGGACTTTTGTAGCTCTCCACGGGGCTTTTGCACTAATAGGTTTCATGTTACGCCAATTTGAACTTGCTCGGTCTGTTCAATTGCGGCCTTATAATGCAATCTCATTCTCTGGTCCAATTGCTGTTTTTGTTTCTGTATTCCTTATTTATCCACTGGGGCAATCTGGTTGGTTCTTTGCGCCGAGTTTTGGCGTAGCAGCGATATTTCGATTCATCCTTTTCTTCCAAGGATTTCATAATTGGACGTTGAACCCATTTCATATGATGGGAGTTGCCGGAGTATTAGGTGCGGCTCTGCTATGCGCTATTCATGGAGCGACCGTAGAAAACACTCTATTTGAGGACGGTGATGGTGCAAATACCTTCCGTGCTTTTAACCCAACTCAAGCTGAAGAAACTTATTCAATGGTCACTGCTAACCGCTTTTGGTCCCAAATCTTTGGTGTTGCTTTTTCCAATAAACGTTGGTTACATTTCTTTATGCTATTTGTACCCGTCACCGGTTTATGGATGAGTGCTATTGGCGTAGTTGGCTTGGCTCTGAACTTACGTGCCTATGACTTTGTTTCCCAGGAAATCCGTGCAGCGGAAGATCCTGAATTTGAGACTTTCTACACCAAAAATATTCTTTTAAACGAGGGTATTCGTGCGTGGATGGCAGCTCAGGATCAGCCTCATGAAAATCTTATATTCCCTGAGGAGGTTCTACCACGTGGAAACGCTCTTTAATGGAACTTTCGTTTTAGCTGGTCGTGACCAAGAAACCACCGGCTTTGCTTGGTGGGCTGGGAATGCCAGACTTATCAATTTGTCCGGTAAACTGCTTGGAGCTCATGTAGCTCATGCCGGATTAATCGTATTCTGGGCCGGAGCAATGAACCTATTTGAAGTGGCCCATTTCGTACCAGAAAAGCCCATGTATGAACAAGGGTTGATTTTACTTCCACACTTAGCTACTCTAGGTTGGGGAGTAGGGCCAGGGGGGGAAGTTCTAGATACTTTTCCGTACTTTGTATCTGGCGTACTTCACCTAATTTCCTCCGCAGTCTTAGGCTTCGGTGGCATTTATCACGCGCTTCTGGGACCCGAGACTCTTGAGGAATCTTTTCCATTCTTTGGTTATGTCTGGAAAGATAGAAATAAAATGACTACAATTTTGGGTATTCACTTAATTTTGTTAGGTCTAGGTGCTTTTCTTCTAGTACTCAAGGCTCTTTATTTTGGCGGTGTATATGATACCTGGGCCCCTGGGGGGGGAGATGTAAGAAAAATTACCAATTTGACCCTTAGTCCCAGTGTTATATTTGGTTATTTACTAAAATCTCCTTTTGGTGGAGAAGGGTGGATTGTTAGTGTAGATGATTTAGAAGATATAATTGGTGGGCATGTATGGTTGGGTTTTATTTGTGTATTTGGCGGAATTTGGCATATTTTAACCAAACCCTTCGCATGGGCTCGCCGTGCATTTGTATGGTCTGGAGAAGCTTACTTGTCTTATAGTTTAGCTGCTTTATCTGTCTTTGGTTTTATCGCTTGTTGTTTTGTATGGTTCAATAATACAGCTTATCCGAGTGAGTTTTATGGACCCACCGGGCCAGAAGCTTCTCAAGCTCAAGCATTTACTTTTCTAGTTAGAGACCAGCGTCTTGGAGCTAATGTGGGATCCGCTCAAGGACCCACAGGTTTAGGTAAATATCTAATGCGTTCCCCAACTGGGGAGGTTATCTTTGGAGGGGAAACTATGCGTTTTTGGGACCTTCGTGCTCCATGGTTAGAACCTCTAAGGGGCCCCAACGGTTTGGACTTGAGTAGGTTGAAAAAAGACATACAACCTTGGCAAGAACGACGCTCAGCAGAATATATGACCCACGCTCCTTTAGGCTCTTTAAATTCCGTGGGTGGCGTAGCTACCGAGATCAATGCAGTTAATTATGTCTCTCCTAGAAGTTGGTTATCAACTTCTCATTTTGTTCTAGGATTCTTCTTTTTTGTGGGCCATTTATGGCATGCAGGAAGAGCCCGAGCTGCTGCAGCAGGTTTTGAAAAGGGAATCGATCGTGATTTGGAACCTGTTCTTTACATGAACCCTCTTAACTAAGATTTTCTTATTTATACCTGTTCTACTTTTTTTCTGTTCTGGCTCGGTTATTCCATCTAGCCGAGCCATTCATTCCTTTTTATGAAAGAAAGATAAGGGACAGAAAAAAAAAATAAATAAAAATGAAAGAAACAAACGTATTCAATAAGCAAAAGGAGAGAGAGGGATTCGAACCCTCGATAGTTCCTAGAACTATACCGGTTTTCAAGACCGGAGCTATCAACCACTCAGCCATCTCTCCACAGCCTAATCCTTATTTTACTCCTACAAATAGAACATAGCCATATAAAAAATAAAAAGATTTATTAGCCTCTAGAAAGATATCAGATACAAGTTCCTTTTCGATATATCTCTGTATACTGTATACACGGATACAGGATCCGCTATACCCGCTTGTGAAATAAAGAGTAAATAATCTCTTCTCACCCCCATATCCAAATAAAAAAGCGGTTTAAGTAATAAATTTGAATTAAAGAGAAGAATCAATGGATTCATGATTAAACCCCTCCTACTTCTTGTATTTTTTTACAATTTTGGTTTAAGTGAGGGATCAAATATGTAGTCAACTTTATTTGATGGTAGCTTGGAGGATTAGAAATATGACTATTGCTTTCCAATTAGCTGTTTTTGCATTAATTGCGACTTCCTCAGTCTTAGTAATTAGTGTACCCCTTGTATTTGCTTCTCCTGATGGTTGGTCAAATAATAAAAATGTTGTATTTTCCGGTACATCATTATGGATTGGACTAGTCTTTCTCGTAGCTATTCTGAATTCTCTCATTTCTTAAATGAAATTTGGTTAATATTTATTAACCCCATAAAAAAGAAATAATAAAGGCCATTTCTTCTAAAAAATTAGAATAGTGAGACGTATTAAAACGCAATTTGCGTTCCGAATTGCTAGCTCTTCTCTTTCAGTATTATGAAATTCCATTCCCATTAGAATATTCATTGACAGATAATAAAAAAAGGAAAACTCTAATATAATAGAAAATGAAATGAAACGGTCGACCCAGACATAGAAGGTCGACCCAGGCGGATATACGCTATAAAATATATACCGTAGCGAGCGTAGTTCAATGGTAAAATATCTCCTTGCCAAGGAGAAGATACGGGTTCGATTCCCGCCGCTCGCCCGCTTAATTTATCAAAGTACTATGATAAAAAGTTTAGTCTAGTTAACTGTTTAACTACTTATATTAAATTAAGTATTAATTAGGTGTTAGTCTAGTGCCGTATCCCTTACTATCTTACCCTTCCTTTGCATCCCACTCAAAAAAAGAGGGCGCTCCAGAGGCAGAAATAGAACTCGCCAACAGAGCTCCAAAAATTGGGTATTAACTGAGACAAACAACGGGCAAACTTTTTTTAAAGGGAAGGGAGAGGTAGACTGTCCCTTTCGTTTCATTTTTATTTTCTGCAGGGTAGGGAGAGGCCTTGCGCCTTCTTTTTTTGAAGGCAAGTGACTTCGCAAACTGCTCAATTTTGCCCTCTAGGGCCGGGAACTAATGAATAAAAAAGGGTTGGATACGCCCCTCTACCATACATATCTAGAGAAATAGAATAGTCCTTTTATACAGACTGCTAAGTGCGGAGACGGGAATCGAACCCGTGACCTCAAGGTTATGAGCCTCGTGAGCTACCAAACTGCTCTACTCCGCTCTGGAGTACCAGAAACTGGTGGACAAAAAAGGCTTGAATACAAGCCTCTAACATGTCTAGACAAATAGAATACTCCTTTTATACAGAATGGAGCGGGTAGCGGGAATCGAACCCGCATCGTTAGCTTGGAAGGCTAGGGGTTATAGTCGACGTTGGTTGATTATTTTTAACGTCTCTAATTCAAAACCGAACATGAAATTTTGATTTCATTCGGCTCCTTTATGGATATTCTCACCACTTAACATCTATGTCAGCTTTTCTATTTGAATGGAACCAAAGCTCTCCGCTTTCTAGATGATCCTTATAGAGTAGGAGATAGAAATTCTATCTAAATTCATCTAATCTACTTACTTCGTTCCCTAATTTCATTCAAGAGATCCTGAGGAAAAGAATTGGGTTTCCACCGAGCTGAAACAATATGCGGATGGTTCTAGTAAACCAAAACTATCGTTTTTTAGCTATTTGGCTTCCTTATTCCTTATTTTAAGAAGATTTAGTTACGATTGGAAATCAACTTTTTTGTATCTTCATCCATAGATCCTTTACTCATATTTTCAAAATTGGAATACTTAATCCAATGCAAAATTATGCTTCGCGACTCTGTACTCATAATCCTATTTTTATTTTGGATGCAATTTAAATTAGTCTTTGGATACAAATCGCCAGAATGTATATTCTTCCTCAATATGCTATTGAGAGGAAAAGGATTTAATCCTTTATAAGAACTAAAGTTTTCATCGGAATATAAAAATAAAAAACTTAAGGATGCCTTAAGTATATCATTTCAAATTCAGTTATTAATAGAACGAATCACACTTTTACCACTAAACTATACCCGCTACATTGTAGATTATGGTATAAATGGTACCCTTTGTCAAGGATAGCCATTTGACAAGAAGGCTAATTCCCCCTTATTGAATCAGATGGAGAAGGTTCATGACACTGAGCCGTTGGTACTTCTACTTCGATCGCTCGCCTTTACTTTAGGATTTAGATAGCCCCTCTGGTCTGTAAAAAAAATCTTTTCTTACCATGCTAATAGCGCCTGAACCAAATGTATTTATTTTGATTAGGATCCTATTCTACGGTTACGACTACAATAATAATTATTTACTTTGCAAGGACGTAAGTGTGTCAGACTGCTAAATTGTTTTATTATTCCTACAATATAAACTAGGGGATATAGGGGGTAACACTGTCCCTATAAATTCCTTTTTTCCTTTTCTTTTTTGTCCAGAATTGAACAAAAAAGAAATTATGGAAGATGTTTTCTTCCCCCATTAAGTCCGAGCCATAGAGTAAGAGTGAGATGAGTTTTCCAAATTCATCATAGACTTTCCCTATGGCTTGATAGAAGTAAGCAGCAAAGAGTCGTAACTTAAAGAAAAAAACGGACAGGGCCGACAGATTTACCTGATGTAAAGAAGATCCTAAAAGTCTCTGATTAGTCGACTCTCTCCATTTAACACTTTCCTCTCTCTCCTTTTTTCCACTGACTCAATTCTAGTTTATTAGATTCTTGTTTAAAAGAATGCAAAAAGTTCAATAGAACTAAGAACACATAAAAAATAGCATAGAGGATCAAGGCCATTACCAAAAGTTCCTCCCAAGGATCCTATATCCTATTGGGTATCTGTTCCCCGCCTTTTCCCGCTAGGATCGGAAATCTTATATTTTCCATATCCATATACCGTTGAATCCTTGGGGTTCCAGAATCCGCCTATTTTACTAGTCTTCGGAAACGGAAAACCCTGAACCAAGAAGAGTTGGATATGTTATGTAGGGTATGTTTTTTTTTATTAATTTTATTTTGAGCTCTCAAGATATCGATATATACATATACAATCTCTACATAATGTCTCTCTCTCTATCTCTATATATTATATATATAATATGTACATTATGCAGTAGACCCATAATGGGAAATCCAAGTGGCTAATTTTTGAATTAAATAAAAAGCCCTTTTAACTCAGTGGTAGAGTAATGCCATGGTAAGGCATAAGTCATCGGTTCAAATCCGATAAAGGGCTTTTTAAATTAGTGGTAGAGTAATCTCGTGCTAAGACGTAAGTCGTTGGTTCGAATCTGATAGAGTACTTTTCTACTAAATTGATTCACTTTTTTTCTTTGTTTTTGAAACTTTCTCTATATTTTTAGAGAATTTTATGACTTAGTGCGGGATGGATGCATTTTTGGTATGAACACTAAATGAAGCACGGAGAATTAATCTATAACGATCAACTAAAAAAAATCCTAGATGAAAACATAACAGAAAAGTTGGAAAAACTCTTTGCTTTGGATCTATTTATACTTTTCGAGTATATTGACAATTCCAAAAAACTGCTCATACTATGATTATAGTATAATCACGAGCGGTTGTATATGGCCCTATCGTCTAGTGATGCCCCTATCGTCTAGTGGTTCAGGACATCTCTCTTTCAAGGAGGCAGCGGGGATTCGACTTCCCCTGGGGGTAGGGAGTATTATGAAAGGAGGTTAATCATAGATTAGCAAAAACCCTAGAATAAATTCTTCCTGGGTCGATGCCCGAGTGGTTAATGGGGACGGACTGTAAATTCGTTGACAATGTCTACGCTGGTTCAAATCCAGCTCGGCCCAAACCAAAAATCTAGGGCTTCGTGAGTATGAACTAAATCCTTTTGTTTTTCTTCCATAAAATAAAATGTCTGATCTATAGAAATAAAAGATAAAGAAAAAAGGGAAATTTTTTTTTCTAATCCATATCTCTCTCATTCCTTTCTTACAAACAAAAGAGTTTTTCTTATTGAAGGCTGGATTATTATCCATTTTTAGTGATAAAAAATCACGACATACTAGTTATGTCACTCTCACTATACCCACGTATAATATAATATGTGGGTATGTAGTATATGATTCGTCTATTTCTTAGAGTACGAAAGACGAATCGAATCTTCTTATGGTTCTATTTAAGAATGGGTATGCCATACACCCCGCGGGGATTGTAGTTCAATTGGTCAGAGCACCGCCCTGTCAAGGCGGAAGCTGCGGGTTCGAGCCCCGTCAGTCCCGAACTAGGGTTCAATGAATGGAGAAATTGATATTTCCTTTTTCCATGAAAAAAAGGGGCAGGGAGCAAGATCAAATACCCACAGGGCACCCTTACTTCACTTTTTTATTTTGCATCTCTCATTAAAGAGGGAGGGAGGGCATATAGGAATTTTTTTTTCACTACTCCCAATCGATAAAGAAAGACACACATACGATATGTGGATTAGTAGAATTTAGGATATTATATTACTCTATCTTTCTTTATGATGATACCATCCTCATCTTAATTTCCTATTCCACTCTTATGGAATAGAGTACCGGTATTTTACCGGAATCCATACATAAATCGTATTCCCTTTTTATTTCAGACCTCTTTTCCCCATCTCACTTCTACTGCTTATTTGGATGTCTATGTGACCCATAGAAAGTGAAAGTTGGTCATATAATACATACATAATTGTATGTATAACTATAAGAAAAAGGAAGGGAAATTGTATAAGATTAAGAAAGTATAAGATTAAGAAAGCTCGTGGGTTAGAGATATAGAAAAGAAAAAGTAGAAAAGGATTAAAAAAGAGGGAATTCCTAATCCAATCAAAAAACCCATTTTGGTCTTAGTGTGGATAGAGGATCTTCCTATGTTATACTATATAACTCTCATCCGTGAAATATAACTCTCATCCATGAATTGATTTGATAGATCCGATATTCATAATATTGAATTGATTCAGTATTATCAGAATGCAAGCCCTACCCTTGAATTTACAAGATACCCCTTTTTCCTCTCCATGGGATTACATCCCGAGTTATTGTGAAAATAAAAAATAAAGAGGTTATGGAAGTCAATATTCTCGCATTTATTGCTACTGCACTGTTCATTCTAGTTCCTACTTCTTTTTTACTTATTATTTATGTAAAAACAGTCAGCCAAAATAATTAATTGGAATTCCAATTAATCATTGAAGAAATTAAAAAGGGATTAAATAAAAAAAATCCAAGTCTTAAATGAAAGGATCTGGTTGGAATCTTAAAGTGTGGTAGAAAGAACTACATATAGTTTTTTCTACGACACTTTAGATTCTTTCTATTATATTATCTTTGAATCTACATAGAATAGATTAGTAGATTGAAATAGTTAAGTAGTCTAATTCAATTTCTTTTTTCATTGCATCCACTTAATTTCAATCAGGTCAAAATAAAAAAATCTAAGACAATTCTTGACCAAAGAATCCATGGAAGGAAAGAAAAATAATATGAAGAATAGACTATAGTAAAAAGTAAAAGGAAATGGAAAATGTGTGATATGCCGTGAATAGTTCCGTGGAAGAAAGTCTAATTTTCTTATGTATAGAACTTTTTTTAACCATTCGTCATTTCTAGTAGAAATTCTGAATTGGTATAATGGCTCTTTCTTACATTACAACTTACAATACAAGAGTTTCTTACAGGAGTGAAACAAAACTAAAGAAAAAGATTAAAGAATAACGTTTGACAAAATGATTAATGCAAAATGATCCATTAAAGAAAAGAATTGATACAACAATTTGATTACTTAATCAATTAGTAGTATCCCTAGAGTCCACTCCTTCCCCATACTACTAGTGAAAGAGAAAATGTAAAGACTACCATTAAAGCAGCCCAAGCGAGACTTACTATATCCATCTAAATTATGTCTCCTATTTCTATGAAGGGATTATTCTACTATTGATCAATAATCATAGTGGAATCAAGGGTACAGAGTCAAAAAGGGATTCCGCCCTAAGGCCATGGATCAATCAGTTCAAGGAATTTACTCCTAACAAATTCTTATAGGAATTCTGGTAGAATTAGAGAGCATTAAAAATACGAGATACTATAGCCCTTTTTTCCTTAAAAAAGAAAGAGTACGGGAATGATGTCCTGAATAGAAGAAGCGGGAATAGGAAGATTTTTTATTCCTTTTGTTACTCTTTTTTTTTTTTTTAAGCAAAGGACGCCCGAATATACCATAAAATTATCGATAGATAAATATTTATTGGATACCTACCTTACCTAATGTTTATTTTTGACCTAAACCCTGCAGCCTTGCTTTGTATCATTCTATGAAAGAATGAAGAGATTTTATCCATAATACAACTCCTAAATTGATTTTTGATCGACCTATTTAATCTGATTCTCGTTAGAATTAAGTAGTCCTTACTTTAGTGTATGTAGGTAACATAAGATGTACGATAAAAAAATGTATAATAATTAGTAAGTCTTGATATTCTTTCGTGGAGTCCCTTCTTGAATCTTAGATTGAAAAAAAAAAAGAATGCCCCTTAGGGACCTTTCTTTGGATACCAAGATTTCTGACATCTTATCCTCGTATTTTAAAATTATCAAATCGAATCTCAATTAAGAACCAATTCAAATTCATATAATAAAAGAATAAGGAAACACTACCTCACCCCTATTGATAACCATTTTGGCCACTACCGTCAAAACAAACCCTAACCCTAGTTTGAGGATAGAACTATGGTATGGTTTCTCTAAACCCAGTATCGGCAGGCCCAGTTACTCTCTTGCCCGAACTTATGCGAAGTAAAAATTTATCGAATTCGATCAGCACTATAAAAAAAACCTAAGTATTTTATTGATCAGGCGGCACCCAGATTTGAACTGGGGATAAAGGATTTGCAGTCCCCTGCCTTACCGCTTGGCCATGCCGCCAAAAAATCCGATCAAAAATCTAGAAAACAGCAAGTATTCATCCACGTTTTCTTACGAAAAGCCCCTTTTATTTTGAATATAATTCTACTTACTTTTTTCCAATCTTTTTCAAAAAATCTATTCCTGCTTTTTTTGATCCAGTTTCTATTATTCTCCTCGATAGATTCTATCTTAAAACATACATTGTTAACACAATAAAACTTCCCATTTCTTTCTATTGAGATGAAAAAGAAGAAAAAGTGGATTTCTATTCACAGGCTGCAAAATTCAGAATAAATTGGAACCGTTAACTAGAATTCTCTTTTTTTTATTGCAGTAGTGAACTACTCTTAAATCGGTATTATCTCCCCCCCCTTCAATGGCATAATAAAATATTATGGCTTTATGCTTAATCCGTGTATAGGTAAACTTTAGGTCCGAACAGCATTATTATCCAAAGATCCCCTTTATGTACATATCTCTATGGGGAATCATGCTTTAATTTTTCAAAGTATTAAATTAAATATCTTGAATAAAAAAAGGAAATTTGCTCTGATATAGAGTATAACCTGACTATCTTGGCGTACCCAAGTGAAATTACGATAAAAGAAAAGCATGGATATGGGGAGAGGTGGATAACTAGATTGGCATGTACTTAAAAAAGGGACTTACTTTATTTTAGAATTCCACAATGAAATACTGAATTTTCTAGCAATTATACTACTCCGATCCGAAATAAAAAAGAACCCTCAAATTATTTTGAGAAATTAAAGTAAGCACGCTATTCTAAATCGAAGTAAAGTCAAACTTTCTAGTATATTATATTACGGCTTTATTACATTCATAGAAAGGAGATAAAATGAGAAATCTTTGCCATCCAATCTGATTAGAATATCATAACATAAAGTATAAGTGGCAGAATTTTTTTTGTAGGAATGTTTTATCAATTCATTTTCATTTCATTTGTACCCCTGGCAAACTCGAACTTTCGTCCAAATGGTCTCTATTCATATGTATGAAATACATATATGAAATACGTATGTGGAGTTCCCTAGAATTTCATGTGATTCAGTAAACAGAATATAGATTCCATGATTGCTAGATCGATCCATAGGGATTGATGAAGAGTGAGCTGATAATGGAATTTTTCTTTGATAAACAGGAAACTTAAGATTAAGATGCTCCGGAATGGAAACGAGGGAATGTCCACAATACCCGGATTTAGTCAGATCCAATTCGAGGGATTTTGTAGGTTCATTAATCAAGCCTTGGCAGAAGAACTTGACAAGTTTCCAACAATTAAAGATCCAGATCACGAAATTGCATTTCAATTATTTGCGAAAGGATATCAACTGCTAGAACCCTCGATAAAAGAAAGAGATGCTGTGTATGAATCACTCACCTATTCTTCCGAATTATATGTATCTGCGAGATTAATTTTTGGTTTCGATGTGCAAAAGCAAACCATTTCTATCGGAAACATTCCTATAATGAATTCCTTAGGAACCTTTATTATAAATGGAATATACCGAATTGTGATCAATCAAATATTGCTAAGTCCTGGTATTTACTACCGCTCGGAATTAGATCATAAGGGAATTTCTATCTACACTGGCACTATAATATCAGATTGGGGGGGGAGATCGGAATTAGCAATTGATAAAAAAGAAAGGATATGGGCTCGCGTGAGTAGAAAACAAAAGATATCTATTCTAGTTCTATCATCAGCTATGGGTTCGAATCTAAGAGAAATTCTGGATAATGTTTCCTACCCTGAAATTTTCTTGTCTTTCCCGAATGCTAAAGAGAAGAAGAGGATTGAGTCAAAAGAAAAAGCTATTTTGGAGTTTTATCAACAATTTGCTTGTGTAGGTGGGGACCTGGTATTTTCGGAGTCCTTATGCGAGGAATTACAAAAGAAATTTTTTCAACAAAAATGTGAATTAGGAAGGATTGGTCGACGAAATATGAATCGGAGACTTAATCTTGATATTCCTCAGAACAATACATTCTTGTTACCACGAGATGTATTGGCCGCTACGGATCATTTGATTGGAATGAAATTTGGAACGGGTATACTTGACGATGACGATATGAATCACTTGAAAAATAAACGTATTCGTTCGGTTGCGGATCTGTTACAAGATCAATTCGGATTGGCTCTTGGTCGTTTACAACATGCAGTTCAAAAAACTATTCGTAGAGTATTCATACGTCAATCGAAACCGACTCCCCAAACTTTGGTAACTCCAACTTCAACTTCAATTTTATTAATAACTACTTATGAGACCTTTTTTGGCACATACCCGTTATCTCAAGTTTTTGATCAAACGAATCCATTGACACAAACTGTTCATGGGCGAAAAGTGAGTTGTTTAGGTCCTGGAGGGTTGACGGGGAGAACCGCAAGTTTTCGGAGCCGAGATATTCATCCGAGTCACTATGGGCGTATTTGTCCAATTGACACGTCTGAAGGAATCAATGTTGGACTTACTGGATCCTTAACAATTCATGCGAGAATTGATCACTTGTGGGGATCCATAGAGAGTCCGTTTTATGAAATATCTGCTGAGAAAGCAAAAGAAAAAAAAGAGAGACAGGTGGTTTATCTATCACCAAATAGAGATGAATATTATATGATAGCAGCAGGAAATTCTTTGTCCTTGAATCAAGGTATTCAGGAAGAACAGGTTGTTCCGGCTAGATACCGTCAAGAATTCTTGACTATTGCATGGGAACAGATTCATGTTAGAAGTATTTTTCCTTTCCAATATTTTTCTATTGGGGGTTCTCTCATTCCTTTTATTGAGCACAATGATGCGAATCGGGCTTTAATGAGTTCTAATATGCAGCGCCAAGCAGTTCCGCTTTCTCGGTCCGAGAAATGCATTGTTGGAACTGGATTGGAACGCCAAACAGCTCTAGATTCGAGGGTTTCCATTATAGCCGAACGCGAGGGAAAGATCATTTCTACTGATAGTCATAAGATACTTTTATCAAGTAGTGGGAAGACTATAAGTATTCCTTTAGTTAACCACCGTCGCTCTAACAAAAATACTTGTATGCACCAAAAACCCCGGGTTCCACGGGGTAAATCCATTAAAAAAGGACAAATTTTAGCAGAAGGAGCTGCTACAATTGGGGGCGAACTTGCTTTAGGAAAAAACGTATTAGTAGCTTATATGCCATGGGAAGGTTACAATTTTGAAGACGCAGTACTAATTAGCGAACGTTTGGTATATGAAGATATTTATACCTCTTTTCACATCCGGAAATATGAAATTCAGACGGATACGACAAGCCAGGGCTCCGCTGAAAAAATCACTAAAGAAATACCACATCTAGAAGAACATTTACTCCGCAATTTGGACAGAAATGGAGTTGTTAGGTTGGGATCCTGGGTAGAAACTGGTGATATTTTAGTAGGTAAATTAACGCCTCAGATAGCGAGCGAATCATCTTATATCGCGGAAGCTGGATTATTACGGGCCATATTTGGCCTTGAGGTTTCCACTTCAAAAGAAACTTCTCTGAAATTACCTATAGGTGGAAGAGGGCGCGTTATCGATGTGAAATGGATCCAAAGGGACCCGCTCGACATAATGGTTCGTGTATATATTTTACAGAAACGTGAAATCAAAGTTGGGGATAAAGTAGCCGGAAGACATGGGAATAAAGGGATCATTTCCAAAATTTTGCCTAGGCAAGATATGCCCTATTTGCAAGATGGAACACCCGTTGATATGGTCTTCAATCCCTTAGGAGTACCCTCCCGAATGAATGTGGGACAAATATTTGAAAGCTCGCTCGGATTAGCGGGGGATCTGCTAAAGAAACATTATAGAATAGCACCCTTTGATGAGAGATATGAGCAAGAGGCTTCAAGAAAACTTGTGTTTTCAGAATTATATGAAGCCAGTAAAGAAACAAAAAATCCATGGGTATTTGAACCCGAGTACCCGGGAAAAAGCAGAATATTTGATGGAAGAACAGGCGACCCCTTTGAGCAACCTGTTCTAATAGGGAAGTCCTATATCTTAAAATTAATTCATCAAGTTGATGAGAAAATTCATGGGCGTTCTACTGGGCCCTACTCACTTGTTACACAACAACCGGTTAGAGGAAGAGCCAAGCAAGGGGGACAACGAGTAGGAGAAATGGAAGTTTGGGCTTTAGAAGGATTTGGTGTTGCTCATATTTTACAAGAGATACTTACTTATAAATCTGACCATCTTATAGCTCGCCAAGAAATACTTAATGCTACGATCTGGGGAAAAAGAATACCTAATCATGAGGATCCTCCAGAATCTTTTCGAGTGCTCGTTCGAGAACTACGATCTTTGGCTCTAGAACTGAATCATTTCCTTGTATCTGAAAAGAACTTCCAGGTTAATAGGGAGGAAGTTTGATCGGAATAAATATAAATTCTTTTCTTATTTCTATTTTATGATTGACCAATATAAACATCAACAACTTCAAATTGGACTCGTTTCCCCTCAACAAATAAAGGCTTGGGCTAACAAAAACCTACCTAATGGAGAAGTCGTTGGCGAAGTCACAAGGCCCTCTACTTTTCATTATAAAACCGATAAACCAGAAAAAGATGGATTGTTTTGCGAAAGAATCTTTGGACCCATAAAAAGCGGGATTTGCGCTTGTGGCAATTCTCGAGCGAGCGGAGCTGAAAACGAAGACGAAAGATTTTGCCAAAAATGCGGGGTCGAATTTGTGGATTCTCGGATACGAAGATATCAAATGGGATACATCAAACTCGCATGTCCCGTGACTCATGTGTGGTATTTGAAAGGTCTTCCTAGTTATATCGCGAATCTTTTAGATAAACCTCTTAAGAAGTTGGAGGGCCTAGTATACGGCGATTTCTCTTTTGCTAGGCCCAGCACTAAAAAACCCACTTTTTTACGATTACGAGGTTTATTCGAAGAGGAAATTGCATCCTGTAACCACAGCATTTCTCCCTTTTTTTCTACCCCAGGCTTTGCAACATTTCGAAATCGGGAAATTGCGACAGGAGCAGGTGCTATTAGAGAACAATTAGCAGATTTGGATTTGCGAATTATTATAGAGAATTCTTTGGTCGAATGGAAGGAATTAGAAGACGAGGGGTATAGTGGAGATGAGTGGGAAGATAGAAAAAGACGAATAAGAAAAGTTTTTTTGATTAGACGCATGCAATTGGCGAAACATTTTATTCAAACAAATGTAGAACCAGAATGGATGGTTTTGTGCTTATTACCGGTTCTTCCTCCCGAATTGAGACCTATTGTTTATAGGTCTGGAGATAAAGTAGTGACTTCAGACATTAATGAACTTTATAAGAGAGTTATCCGTCGGAACAACAATCTTGCCTATCTATTAAAAAGAAGTGAATTAGCGCCAGCAGATTTAGTAATGTGCCAGGAAAAATTGGTACAAGAAGCCGTGGATACACTTCTTGATAGTGGGTCCCGCGGGCAACCGACGAGGGATGGTCACAATAAAGTATACAAATCACTTTCAGATGTAATTGAAGGTAAAGAGGGAAGGTTTCGCGAGACTCTGCTTGGGAAACGGGTCGATTACTCGGGGCGTTCTGTCATTGTTGTGGGTCCTTCGCTTTCATTACATCAATGTGGATTACCTCTAGAGATAGCAATAAAGCTTTTTCAGCTATTTGTAATTCGCGATTTAATCACGAAACGCGCCACTTCTAATGTAAGGATTGCTAAAAGGAAAATTTGGGAAAAAGAACCCATTGTATGGGAAATACTTCAAGAAGTTATGCGGGGACATCCTGTACTGTTAAATAGAGCACCTACCCTGCATAGATTAGGCATACAGGCCTTTCAACCCACTTTAGTAGAGGGGCGTACTATTTCTTTACACCCATTAGTGTGTAAGGGTTTCAATGCGGACTTTGATGGAGATCAAATGGCTGTTCATCTACCTTTATCCTTGGAAGCTCAGGCAGAAGCCCGTTTACTTATGTTTTCTCATATGAATCTCTTATCTCCCGCTATTGGGGATCCTATTTGCGTACCAACCCAAGACATGCTTATCGGGCTTTATGTATTAACGATTGGAAAGCGTCGAGGTATTTGTGCAAATAGATATAATAGTTGCAGAAACTACCCAAATCTAAAAGTAAATTACAATAATAATAATAATTTTAAATATAGGAAAGATAAAGAACCCCATTTTTCTAGTTCTTATGATGCACTGGGAGCTTATAGACAAAAACTAATCAGTTTAGATAGTCCCTTGTGGCTACGATGGAACCTGGATCAACGCGTCATTGGGTCAAGAGAAGTTCCGATTGAAGTTCAATATGAATCTTTGGGGACTTATCATGAGATTTATGCCCACTATCTAATAATGGGAAATAGAAAAAAAGAAATTCGTTCGATATACATTCGAACCACTCTTGGTCATATTTCTTTTTATAGAGAAATAGAGGAAGCCATACAAGGATTTAGTCAGGCCTATTCATACACTACCTAAACAAGAAAGTTAGATTCGGCGATGCCCCTCCCCTTTCGGGGGGCATTCCGATTTCCCTAGTATCATCATTATTTGCCACGCGAATCCAGATTGAGATTGAGGCAATTAAGTTAATTAAATTTTCGAATCACTGACTCAGGCCCATTGTCGAATCCTACTCAGCAATTGTCGAATCCTACTCAGCCGAAAAGGGGGTACTTATGTATGGCGGAACGGGCCAATCTGGTCTTTCATAATAAAGAGATAGACGGAACTGGTATGAAACGACTTATTAGCAGATTAATAGATCATTTTGGAATGGGATATACATCCCATATACTGGATCAACTAAAGACTCTGGGCTTCCATCAAGCCACTACTACATCGATTTCGTTAGGAATCGAGGATCTTTTAACAATACCCTCTAAGGGATGGTTAGTCCAAGACGCGGAACAACAGAGTTTTCTTTTGGAGAAACACTATTATTATGGGGCTGTACACGCGGTAGAAAAATTACGCCAATCTGTTGAGATATGGTATGCGACAAGTGAATATTTGAAACAAGAAATGAATTCAAATTTTCGGATAACGGATCCTTCTAATCCAGTCTATCTAATGTCTTTTTCAGGAGCCAGAGGAAATGCATCTCAAGTACACCAATTAGTAGGTATGAGAGGATTAATGTCGGACCCTCAAGGACAAATGATTGATTTACCTATTCAAAGCAATTTACGCGAGGGACTTTCTTTGACAGAATATAATTTCCTGCTATGGAGCCCGCAAAGGGGTTGTAGATACTGCTGTGCGAACAGCAGATGCTGGATATCTTACACGTAGACTTGTTGAAGTAGTTCAACATATTATTGTGCGTAGAAGAGATTGTGGTACTATCCGAGGTATTTCTGTAAGTCCTCAAAATGGGATGACGGAAAAACTTTTTGTCCAAACACTAATTGGTCGTGTATTAGCAGACGATATATATATCGGTTCACGATGCATTGCCGCGCGAAATCAAGATATTGGAATTGGATTAGTCAATCGATTCATAACTGCCTTTCGAGCACAACCATTTCGAGCACAACCAATATATATTAGAACCCCCTTTACTTGCCGAAGCACTTCTTGGATCTGTCAATTATGCTATGGCCGGAGTCCTACTCATAGTGATCTGGTCGAATTGGGAGAAGCCGTAGGTATTATTGCAGGTCAATCAATTGGGGAGCCAGGGACTCAACTAACATTAAGAACTTTTCATACTGGCGGAGTATTCACAGGGGGTACTGCCGACCTTGTACGATCCCCTTCGAATGGAAAAATAAAATTCAATGAGAATTTGGTTCACCCCACACGTACCCGTCATGGGCAGCCTGCTTTTCTATGTTATATAGACTTGCATGTAACTATTCAGAGTCAAGATATTCTATATAGTGTGAATATTCCCTCAAAAAGCTTGATTCTAGTGCAAAATGATCAATATGTAAAATCCGAACAAGTAATTGCGGAGATTCGTGCCGGAACGTCCACTTTACATTTTAAAGAAAGGGTACAAAAGCATATTTATTCTGAATCAGACGGCGAAATGCACTGGAGTACTGATGTTTACCATGCGCCCGAATATCAATATGGTAATCTTCGCCGATTACCAAAAACAAGCCATTTATGGATATTGTCAGTAAGTATGTGCAGATCCAGTATAGCGTCTTTTTCACTCCACAAGGATCAAGATCAAATGAATACTTATGGTAAAAAAGATAGGGAAATTCTTGATTATTCAACGTCGGATCGAATCATGTCCAATGGCCATTGGAATTTTATCTATCCTTCTATTTTTCAAGATAATTCAGATTTGTTGGCGAAAAAGCGAAGAAATAGGTTCGTCATTCCATTACAATATCATCAAGAACAAGAGAAAGAACTAATATCCTGTTTTGGGATTTCGATTGAAATCCCCCTTATGGGTGTTTTACGTAGAAATACTATTTTTGCTTATTTTGACGATCCCCGATACAGAAAAGATAAAAAGGGTTCAGGAATTGTTAAATTTAGATATAGGACCCTAGAAGAAGAATATAGGACTCGAGCGGAAGACTCAGAAGAGGAATATGAGACCCTAGAAGACGAATACAGGACCCGAGAGGACGAATATGAATATGAAACCCTAGAAGAATCTAAATATGGAATCCTAGAAGACGAATACGAATATGAAACCCTAGAAGACGAATATGGGAGCCCAGAAAACGAATATGGGAACCCAGAGAACGAATATAGGACTTTAGAGAAAGACTCAGAAGAGGAATATGGGAGCCCAGAGAGCAAATATAGGACCCAAGAGGACGAATATGGAACTCTAGAGGAAGACTCAGAAGACGAATATGGCAGCCCCGGGGAAAGCGCAGAGGAAAAATATGGTACTTTAGAGGAAGACTCAGAAGAAGATTCAGAGGACGAATACGAGAGCCCAGAGGAAGATTCCATCTTAAAAAAAGAGGGTTTGATTGAGCATCGAGGAACAAAAGAATTTAGTCTAAAATACCAAAAAGAAGTAGATCGGTTTTTTTTCATTCTTCAAGAACTTCATATCTTGCCGAGATCTTCATCCCTAAAGATACTTGACAATAGTATTATTGGAGTGAATACACAACTCACAAAAAATACAAGAAGTCGACTAGGCGGACTGGTCCGAGTGAAGAGAAAAAAAAGCCATACGGAACTCAAAATATTTTCCGGAGATATTCATTTTCCTGAAGAGGCGGATAAGATATTAGGTGGCTGTTTGATACCGCCAGAAAGACAAAAAAAAGATTCTAAGGAATCAAAAAAAAGGAAAAATTGGGTCTATGTTCAACGGAAAAAAATTCTCAAGAGCAAGGAAAAGTATTTTGTTTCCGTTCGCCCTACAGTGGCATATGAAATGGACGAAGGAAGAAATTTAGCAACACTTTTCCCGCAGGATCTCTTGCAAGAAGAAAATAATCTCCAAATTCGACTTGTCAATTTTATTTCTCATGAAAATAGCAAGTTAACTCAAAGAATTTATCACACAAATAGTCAATTTGTTAGAACTTGCTTAGTAGTGAATTGGGAACAAGAAGAAAAAGAAAAGGCTGGTGCTTCCCTTGTTGAGGTAAGAGCAAATGATCTTATTCGCGATTTCCTAAGAATTGAGTTAGTCAAGTCCACTATTTCGTATACACGAAAAAGGTATGGTAGGACAAGTGCAGGACCGATTCCCCATAATAGGTTAGATCGCGCCAATATCAATTCTTTTTATTCCAAGGCGAAGATTGAATCACTTAGCCAACATCCAGAAGCTATTGGCACTTTGTTGAATCGAAATAAAGAATACCACTCTTTGATGATTTTGTCGGCATCCAACTGTTCTCGAATTGGTTTATTCAAGAATTCAAAACATCCCAATGCGATAAAAGAATGGAATCCTAGAATTCCTATTCGAGAAATTTTTGGGCCCTTAGGCGCTATTGTAGCTAGTATATCGCATTTTTCTTCATCTTACTATTTACTAACGCATAATAAAATCCTGTTAAAAAAATATTTGTTCGTTGACAATTTAAAACAAACCTTCCAAGTACTTCAAGAACTTAAATACTCTTTAATAGATGAAAATAAAAGGATTTCTAATTTCGATAGTAACATAATGTTGGATCCATTCCTTTTGAATTGTCACTTTGTCCATCATGATTCTTGGGAAGAGACATTGGCAATAATTCACCTTGGACAATTTATTTGTGAAAATGTATGTCTATTTAAATCGCACATAAAAAAATCCGGTCAAATTTTCATTGTAAATATGAATTCCTTTGTTATAAGAGCAGCTAAACCTTATTTGGCCACTACAGGAGCAACTGTTAATGGTCATTATGGAGAAATCCTTTACAAGGGAGATAGGTTAGTTACGTTTATATATGAAAAATCGAGATCTAGTGACATAACGCAAGGTCTTCCAAAAGTGGAACAAATCTTTGAAGCGCGTTCAATTGATTCATTATCCCCGAATCTCGAAAGGAGAATTGAGGATTGGAATGAGCGTATACCAAGAATTCTTGGGGTCCCTTGGGGATTCTTGATTGGAGCTGAGCTAACCATAGCCCAAAGTCGTATCTCTTTGGTTAATAAAATCCAAAAGGTTTATCGATCCCAAGGGGTACAGATCCATAATAGACATATAGAGATTATTATACGCCAAGTAACATCAAAAGTGCGGGTTTCCGAAGATGGAATGTCTAATGTTTTTTCGCCTGGGGAATTAATCGGACTATTGCGAGCGGAACGAGCAGGACGAGCTTTGGATGAATCGATCTATTATCGGGCAATCTTATTGGGAATAACAAGGGCTTCCCTGAATACCCAAAGTTTCATATCTGAAGCAAGTTTTCAAGAAACTGCTCGAGTTTTAGCAAAAGCTGCCCTACGAGGTCGCATTGATTGGTTGAAAGGCTTGAAAGAAAACGTAGTTCTGGGGGGGATTATACCTGTTGGTACCGGATTCCAAAAATTTGTGCATCGTTCCCCACAAGACAAGAACCTTTATTTCGAAATAAAAAAAAAAAATCTATTCGCGTCGGAAATGAGAGATTTTTTGTTTCTCCATACAGAATTAGTTTCTTCAGATTCTGACGTAACAAACAATTTTTATGAGACATAAGAACCCCCATAAAAATATTTTTTACTTTACTAGACTTTTGAACTTAGAACACTAACAGGTCAAATTTTAGATTTTTAAGATTTTTATTTTAATAAGTAAAACAAGTCAGTTAATTCATTAAGGTGGTTATGTTTATACCATGTATCAATGGCCAACTCTTATCTTAGTACAAGGTTCTCTCGGAACAATTATTATTTATTTCAAGCTATTTCGGATCTTTCTTAATCTTCAAAAAGAACTAAATTCCGTAATGGAATGGTAGGATTAAAAAAAAGGAAGTGTGGAAAAAATGACAAGAAGATATTGGAACATTAATTTGAAAGAGATGATAGAAGCAGGAGTTCATTTTGGTCATGGTATTAAGAAATGGAATCCTAAAATGGCCCCTTACATTTCGGCAAAGCGTAAAGGTACTCATATTATAAATCTCGCTAGAACGGCTCGTTTTTTATCAGAAGCTTGTGATTTAGTTTTTGATGCAGCAAGTCAGGGAAAAAGTTTCTTAATTGTTGGTACCAAAAAAAGAGCAACAGATTTAGTAGCATCAGCTGCAATAAGGGCTCGTTGTCATTATGTTAATAAAAAGTGGTTCAGTGGTATGTTAACGAATTGGTCGATTACGAAAACTAGACTTTCTCAATTTAGAGACTTAAGAGCAGAAGAAAAAATGGGAAAATTCCACCATCTCCCAAAAAGAGATGTGGCAATCTTGAAGAGAAAATTATCTACTTTGCAAAGGTATCTCGGCGGGATCAAATATATGACGAGATTGCCAGACATTGTGATCGTCCTTGATCAGCAAAAAGAGTATATAGCTCTTCGGGAATGTGCCATTTTGGGGATTCCTACTATTTCTTTAGTCGATACAAATTGTGACCCGGATCTCGCGAATATATCGATTCCAGCCAACGATGACACTATGACTTCAATTCGATTGATTCTTAACAAATTAGTATTTTCAATTTGTGAGGGCCGTTCTCTCTATATAAGAAATCGTTGATTAAGAATATATAGTGAATTCTTGGGCAACTGCGTAAATTTATGGAATCACTTACTTTACTATATCTTTTTTTTTGCATAGAATTTTTTTTGCATAGAAAAAAGAAGGGGAATATTGATATATATTAGAGGGTATTGATATATATTATGATCTGATGTGCTTTCTTGGTATCCTAAATATAAGATTAATACTTCAAGTTGCTGAGTTGAGAAAGAGATGGTTGAATCAAAAGAATTCCTTTTTTGAAGTTCAATTTTTATCAGAGGACAATATGAATATTATACCTTGTTCCATTAAAACACTCAAGGGGTTATACGATATATCGGGTGTAGAAGTAGGCCAACACTTCTATTGGCAAATAGGAGGTTTCCAAATTCATGCCCAAGTACTCATCACTTCTTGGGTCGTAATTACTATCTTGCTAGGTTCAGTTGTCATAGCTGTTCGGAATCCACAAACCATCCCGACCGACGGTCAGAATTTTTTTGAATATGTCCTTGAGTTTATTCGAGACTTGAGCAAAACTCAGATTGGAGAAGAATATGGTCCCTGGGTTCCCTTTATTGGAACTATGTTCCTTTTTATTTTTGTTTCGAATTGGTCGGGTGCTCTTTTACCTTGGAAAATTATAGAGTTACCCCATGGGGAATTAGCAGCGCCCACGAATGATATAAATACTACTGTTGCTTTAGCTTTACTCACGTCAGCGGCATATTTTTATGCTGGTCTTAGCAAAAAAGGATTGAGCTATTTCGAGAAATATATTAAACCAACTCCAATCCTTTTACCAATTAACATCCTAGAAGATTTCACAAAACCATTATCGCTTAGCTTTCGACTTTTCGGGAATATATTGGCGGATGAATTAGTCGTTGTTGTTCTTGTTTCTTTAGTCCCCTTAGTAATCCCTATACCGGTCATGTTTCTTGGATTATTTACAAGCGGTATTCAAGCTCTTATTTTTGCAACATTAGCCGCAGCCTATATAGGTGAATCCATGGAGGGTCATCATTGAATTGACTCTTTTTGGAAATAGTATTTTTTTTTTTTGCAGCTTAGCTCAATTCATGCATGGTTCCAGATAATCTGCTTGGTTGCAAAAAAATAGTTAGAAATGCGTATGAATATATAGCCTAGAGTTGTAGGAGAGAGAATAGAATAGACTATATTATGGAATTTTCAAAGTATATATGCATTAAGGAGGGTGGAGTCAGGCTAGATCTATACTATAATATCCTTAATGTCTATAAGTGGAGTCCTCTTTTATGCAGGTTTCCACTTTAAGCAATGATTTTAGAATCCGATTCAATAGAAAATGAGAAAATATGCAAACAAAATAGAAGAAACAAATGTATATATATAGGATATTATATTATATATTCCTAGGTTAGATTCATTATCTAATCCGATATATGGATATGGAATTCCCTTCTATGTAGTTCGGACAATTCACATTATCATTTCAATTTGATTTCAATTTGTACTTTTTAGTTACTTTACTTCTCCCCAATAGAGCTTAGAAGTAAGAATTTATTGGTTGATTGTATCCTTAACCATTTCTTTTTTTTGACACGAGGAACTACTCACCATGAATCCACTAATTGCTGCTGCTTCTGTTATTGCTGCTGGATTGGCCGTAGGGCTTGCTTCTATTGGACCTGGAGTTGGTCAAGGTACTGCTGCAGGACAAGCTGTAGAAGGTATTGCGAGACAGCCAGAAGCAGAAGGTAAAATACGAGGTACTTTATTGCTTAGTCTAGCTTTTATGGAAGCTTTAACAATTTATGGACTAGTTGTGGCACTAGCGCTTTTATTTGCGAACCCTTTTGTTTAATCTTAAAAAAAAAATTCTTTCGATTTCGATTAGATACTTTTTTCTTTTTTTAGTAAATTGGTATTTGCTTCCACAATTCCAATTATATCAATACTTTATTTAATTTACTCCTATTTATTACTCCTGGAATTATCTATTTATCGGGACAGATAATACCCCATTCTAGGAAGGGCTGAGTTGAGTATTATTAATTTAGAAGATATGCTCACCTTCTTATTTCCCGTCCTTAGTTTAGGAAAGTGGAAAGTTTTTTCCTTTTATTTTAGGAATTTTGGGAACAGAACATTTCAACAAAGGAAGTCTTTCACCGGTCAAACAAGACGTAAGACTTAATCTAAAAGAAATTACTAGATTGAATCTATTTGCATTAAAAAAACCGATCAAAAAAGGGCGAGCGAAGTAAGTGATCGAAAAACTTTGTTCTTTGTTCGTCCTATCTATAAGAGGAGAGCATATGAAAAATGTAACCCATTCTTTCGTTTTTTTAGCTCACTGGCCATCCGCTGGCAGTTTCGGGCTTAATACCGATATTTTAGCAACAAATCTAATAAATCTAACTGTAGTGGTTGGTGTTTTGATTTTTTTTGGAAAGGGAGTGTGTGCGAGTTGTCTATTTCAAGAATAGATTGGATCTATCCGGCTGCACTTTATAATATTTTTTAGTATTTTTCGGATAAATAAGAAAAGGGTGCACGATCTCGACGAATTACTTCTGAATAAATTCAGAAATCATATGGAAGAACCATAGCATTTCGCGACTCATTGGTAAATCAACTTTGATTCTCTATAAACCAAGAATGTGAGACCATTAACACGGTTAAAGCTAAACTGCTTGAAGTCCAGGCAAAAAGAGGTACTCTTTCTACAACTATATTAGTATTAGTACCAATTTAAACGGGAAATAGCTAATGTAAAATTTATCTGATATAGAACACTCATATCGATAAAATGGTTTGAACTATTTACTAGAAAAAAAAGGGGGCACCCTGCCCTTTTTTAACCAATGCCGAATCGACGACCTATGTATAAAAAAGAGAAATTTTTTGGATTTGAAGAAAAAAAAAATAAAAAAGAATTCTATTAATTTTCATTTTCCATTTATTTAGTTAGTTTTTCTTAATGAAATTGAAATTATTAACTAGAGGGCAAATAAAAATAAAGAAACAACTTTGCTGACCATGATATATTTTTATCTAGGCGGAAGAGTCCTCTTAATATTTATCTAGTCTTATATAGGTTTCGGTATATTGAAATATAAACATAAAAAAGAAGATAGAGGATAGGCTCATTACTTAAAAAAAAGATATGGAAATAGCTATAGAAAAAAAAAAAGGAGCGTGAGAGCCAAATGAATCGAAAGATTCATGTTTGGTTCGGGAAGAGATCATAAAAGTTGTAAACTTACAAAATAATCTACTTTCATTAAAAGATTTATTAGATAATCGAAAACAGAGGATCTTGAGTACTATTCGAAATTCAGAAGAATTGCGTAGAGGGACCATTGAGCAACTCGAAAAAGCTCGGATTCGATTACAGAAAGTCGAACTAGAAGCGGATGAGTATCGAATGAATGGATACTCTGAGATAGAACGAGAAAAAGCAAATTTGATTAATGCTACTTCTATTAGTTTGGAACAATTGGAAAAGTCTAAAAACGAAACCCTTTATTTTGAAAAACAAAGGGCAATGAATCAGGTCCGACAGCGGGTTTTCCAACAGGCCGTACAAGGAGCTCTAGGAACTCTGAATAGTTGTTTGAATACCGAGTTACATTTCCGTACGATTCGTGCTAATATTGGCATTCTCGGGTCCCTGGAATGGAAGAAATAATTAAATTAATTAGGCCTTGAACTTCTACTTTCGTTTAGAATTTAGGCATTATTTTTCCCCTTGCTTCCGAAAAAAGAGTCAAGAAACACTAATGGCAACCCTTCGAGTCGACGAAATTCATAAAATTCTCCGCGAACGTATTGAACAATATAATAGGAAAGTAGGGATTGAGAATATAGGTCGCGTAGTTCAAGTGGGGGATGGGATTGCTCGTATTATAGGTCTTGGTGAAATAATGTCAGGTGAATTAGTCGAATTTGCAGAAGGTACTAGGGGTATTGCTCTGAATTTGGAATCCAAAAATGTTGGGATTGTATTAATGGGCGATGGGTTGATGATACAAGAGGGAAGTTTTGTAAAAGCAACAGGAAGAATTGCTCAGATACCCGTGAGTGAGGCTTACTTGGGTCGTGTTGTAAATGCTCTGGCTAAACCTATTGATGGGAAAGGCGAAATTATAGCTTCCGAATCTCGCTTAATTGAATCTCCTGCTCCAAGTATAATTTCCAGGCGTTCCGTATACGAACCTCTTCAAACAGGGCTTATTGCTATCGATTCGATGATCCCTATAGGGCGCGGTCAGCGAGAGTTAATTATTGGGGACAGACAGACTGGCAAAACAGCAGTAGCCACAGATACAATTCTCAATCAAAAAGGGCAAGGTGTAATATGTGTTTATGTAGCTATCGGTCAAAGAGCATCCTCCGTAGCTCAAGTAGTAACTACTTTCCATGAGGAGGGGGCCATGGAATACACTATTGTAGTAGCTGAAATGGCGGATTCACCTGCTACATTACAATACCTCGCTCCTTATACGGGAGCAGCCCTGGCTGAGTATTTTATGTACCGCGAACGGCATACTTTAATAATTTATGATGATCTCTCCAAACAGGCACAAGCTTATCGCCAAATGTCCCTTCTATTAAGAAGACCTCCCGGACGTGAGGCTTATCCAGGGGATGTTTTTTATTTGCATTCACGCCTTTTAGAAAGAGCCGCTAAATTAAATTCTCTTTTAGGCGAAGGAAGTATGACCGCTTTACCAATAGTTGAGACTCAATCTGGAGACGTTTCCGCCTATATTCCTACTAATGTAATCTCCATTACAGATGGACAAATATTCTTATCTGCGGATCTATTCAATGCCGGAATTCGACCCGCTATTAATGTGGGTATTTCTGTTTCCAGAGTAGGATCCGCGGCTCAAATTAAAGCCATGAAACAAGTAGCTGGCAAATCAAAATTGGAACTAGCGCAATTCGCAGAGTTACAAGCCTTTGCACAATTCGCCTCTGCTCTCGATAAAACAAGTCAGAATCAATTGGCAAGGGGTCGACGATTAAGGGAATTGCTTAAACAATCCCAGGCAAATCCTCTCCCAGTGGAAGAGCAGATAGCTACTATTTATACCGGAACAAGAGGATATCTTGATTCGTTAGAAATTGAACAGGTAAATAAATTTCTGGATGAGTTACGTAAACATCTAAAAGATACTAAACCTCAATTCCAAGAAATTATATCTTCTAGCAAGACATTCACCGAGCAAGCGGAAATCCTTTTGAAGGAAGCTATTCAGGAACAGCTGGAACGGTTTTCTCTTCAGTAACAAATAAATTTTGCATGTCTACTCTTGTTAGTAGAATAGGAATCGTTGAGAAAGCTTTTTCATTTGAATCATGCAAAAAAGTTTTCTTTGTTTTTAGTTTAGTATAGTTATTTAAAGAATAGATAGAAATAAGATTGCGTCCAATAGGATTTGAACCTATACCAAAGGTTTAGAAGACCTCTGTCCTATCCATTAGACAATGGACGCTTTTCTTTCATATTTTATTCTTTCTTTTATTTTTTTGCTTCTTCCGAGAAAAAACTGTTAGACCAAAACTCTTTTAGGAAATCAAAAAATCCAGATACAAATGCATGATGTATATATTATATCATGCATATATCATAAAGAAGGAGTATGGAGGCGGTAGTGGGAATCGAACCCGCAACCCCAAGGTTATGAGCCTTATGAGCTACCAAACTGCTCTATACTCTTAAACTAAAGAGGGGTAACTAGTGGATAAAAGAGGGTTGGATACGCCCCTCTACCAATATCTATACAAATAGAATAGTCCATTTATACAGAATGGTAAAGAGGGCTCCTCTATGATTATCAATTCCAGAAATCCATACAAATACGAAAGGGTATTTTATCCTTACCAACTGGATCTTGTTGCACCCGGTAACAAACATTCATAAACCATTTCTCGAAGTACGTGTCCGGATAGCCCAAAATGTCGATAGTTAGCTCTAGGTCTTCCGGTCAAAAAACAACGTCGATGAAGGCGTGTAGGTGCACTATTACGCGGTAGGGATTGCAATTTTTCTCGCATTTTCGTTTTTTCACTCAAACTCAAGGGAGAAACTTTGCTTCTTATCTTTTTTTTTAAAGATTGACGAATCAAATGATATTTCTGTTCTAATTTCTGCCGCTTCTTCTCCCTCTGAATCAAACTTTTTTTTGCCATAATGTGTCGTTGCTATTATTACCAAGTATACGGTTCTAATCCTAGATGGAAAAATAAATAGAAAAAGAAATCTAAAAAGGCAGATCCTCCCTCTCTATCAAGAGTAATGAACTAGGTGCTGATACAGTACAAAAAAACAAACTAAATTAACCAAACTTGCCTGATGTTGAGGCAATCAAGAAAGCTGCATAAGTGAATATATAACCCACGGAAAAGTGAGCTAATCCAACCAATCTTGCTTGCACAATGGAAAGAGCCACGGGCTTATCTCTCCAGCGAATTAAATTAGCTAAAGGTGTGCGTTCATGAGCCCATGCTAAAGTCTCAATTAATTCCTGCCAATACCCCCGCCAGGAAATTAAGAACATAAATCCAGTAGCCCAAACAAGATGTCCAAATAAGAACATCCACGCCCATACCGATAAACTATTCATCCCAAAAGGATTATATCCATTGATAAGTTGTGAAGAGTTTAACCATAGGTAATCTCTTAACCATCCCATCAAATAAGTGGAGGATTCATTAAATTGTGAAACGTTGCCCTGCCATAATGTGATATGTTTCCAATGCCAATAAAAAGTAACCCACCCAATGGTATTTAACATCCAGAAAACTGCCAAATAAAATGCGTCCCAAGCAGAAATATCACAAGTACCGCCGCGCCCTGGGCCGTCACAAGGAAAACTATATCCAAAATCCTTTTTATCTGGCATTAATTTGGAACCGCGTGCATCTAAAGCGCCCTTTACTAAAATCAATGTAGTTGTATGCAAACCTAGAGCAATAGCATGATGAACCAAGAAATCCCCAGGTCCTATTGTTAAGAAAAGCGAATTACTATTCTCATTAACAGCATTCAACCATCCGGGCAACCATAGGCTTCGACCCGCATTGAAAGCGGGGCCATTCGTTGAAGATAAGAGTATATCGAACCCATATGTCGTCTTGCCATGAGCAGATTGTATCCATTGGGCAAATATAGGTTCGATCAAGATTTGCTTTTCTGGAGTACCAAAAGCAAGCATGACGTCGTTATGAACATAAAGGCCCAAGGTATGGAATCCTAGAAAGAGGCTAGCCCAACTTAAATGAGATATGATAGCTTCTTTATGGTCTAACATTCTTGCCAATACATTATCCTCATTCTGTTCCGGATTGTAATCCCTAATGAAAAAAATAGCTCCATGAGCAAAAGCCCCTGTCATGATGAACCCTGCAATATATTGGTGATGAGTATATAAAGCAGCTTGAGTAGTAAAGTCTTGTGCTATGAATGCATAAGGAGGTAAAGAGTACATATGTTGAGCTACTAAGGAAGTAATAACCCCTAAAGAAGCTAGAGCAAGACCTAACTGAAAATGAATCGAATTGTTGATTGTGTCATAAAGGCCCTTATGCCCACGCCCTAATCGACCCCCCGGAGGAGTATGCGCTTCTAAAAGATCTTTAATACTGTGCCCAATTCCGAAGTTAGTTCGATACATGTGACCGGCAATGAGAAAAATAAATGCAATAGCTAAATGATGGTGAGCCATATCGGTCAGCCACAAACTTTGTGTTTGTGGATGGAATCCCCCAAGAAGAGTTAGAATGGCAGTTCCCGCTCCTTGAGCGGTACCAAATAAATGATTACTCGAATCAGGGTTTTGGGCATAAAGATTCCATTGACCCGTCAAAAGGGGTCCCAACCCCTGGGGATAGGGTAATACATCTAAGAAATTATTCCATCGAACGTACTCCCCCCTGGATGCGGGAATAGCAACATGAACTAAATGTCCTGTCCAAGCCAAAGAACTTACCCCGAAAAGTCCTGACAAATGATGATTGAGACGAGATTCCGCGTTTTTGAACCACGAAAGGCTTGGTTTCCATTTGGGTTGTAGATGTAACCAACCCGCTATTAAGGACAGCGTAGAAAGAAATAATAGAAAAAGAGCTCCAGTATAAAGATCCTCATTGGTGCGTAATCCTATTGTATACCACCACTGATAAACTCCAGAATAAGCAATATTCACTGGACCAGCAGCACCTCCTCGAGTAAAGGCTTCCACAGCGGGTTGACCAAAATGAGGATCCCAAATCGCATGAGCAATAGGTCTTACGTGTAAAGGATCCTGTATCCATGATTCAAAATTTCCTTGCCAAGCTACATGAAACAGATTTCCGGACGTCCATAGAAAGATTATTGCTAATTGCCCAAAGTGAGAAGCAAAAATGTTCTGATAAAGACGTTCTTCAGTAATATCATCATGACTTTCGAAATCATGTGCGGTAGCAATACCAAACCAAATACGACGAGTAGTGGGGTCCTGAGCTAAGCCTTGGCTAAACCTGGGAAATCTTAATTCCATAATGCCTTTCAAATCCTCCTAGCCACTATCCTACTGCAATAATTCTCGCTAAGAAGAATGCCCATGTCGTGGCAATTCCACCCAGAAGGTAATGGGTTACTCCTACAGCGCGTCCTTGTATAATGCTCAAGGCTCTAGGCTGAGTAGCAGGAGCAACTTTTAATTTGTTATGAGCCCAAACGATAGATTCAATGAGTTCTTGCCAATAACCACGGCCGCTGAATAAAAACATTAAACTGAAGGCCCAGACAAAATGAGCACCTAAGAAAAAAAGACCATATGCAGATAATGAAGAACCATAAGACTGAATGACTTGCGATGCCTGTGCCCACAAGAAATCTCGAAGCCACCCATTAATCGTAATGGAACTCTGTGCAAAGTTTCCCCCTGTAATATGAGTTACCACCCCTTGATCACTTATAGTACCCCAAACATCCGACTGCATTTTCCAACTGAAATGGAAAATGACTACCGAAATTGCATTGTACATCCAGAATAAACCTAAGAAAACATGATCCCAGGCGGATACTTGACATGTTCCCCCTCGGCCAGGCCCATCGCAAGGAAAGCGAAAACCTAGATTTGCTTTATCGGGTATCAAACGGGAACTCCGAGCAAATAAAACACCTTTCAAAAGTATTAATACAGTCACATGTATGGTAAATGCATGAATGTGATGGACTAAAAAATCTGCGGTTCCTAATGGAATAGGTAACAAAGCCACTTTGCCACCTACTGCTACTAACTCGCCGCCTCCCCACGTTAAGCTAGTACTTGTTGTTGCACCAGGAGCTGTTACGCCAGGCGCAGTAGCATGGATATTTTGTACCCATTGAGCAAAGATAGGTTGTAATTGTATGGCAGTATCCGAAAACATATCTTGTGGACGGCCTAAAGCACTCATGGTATCATTATGAATGTACAAGCCAAAACTGTGAAAACCTAGAAATATACATACCCAGTTAAGGTGGGATATGATTGCATCGCGGTGTCTAAGGACGCGATCTAATAGATCGTTGTATCGAGTAGTTGGATCATAGTCTCTTACCATAAAAATTGCTGCATGTGCAGCAGCACCGACTATTAGAAATCCGCCAATCCACATGTGGTGTGTGAACAAGGAAAGTTGTGTACCATAGTCAGTAGCTAGGTATGGATAGGGAGGCATAGAATACATATGATGAGCTACAACAATGGTTGTAGAGCCTAGCATAGCTAGGTTAAGAGATAATTGAGCATGCCATGACGTTGTTAAGATTTCATAAAGACCCTTATGGCCTTGTCCTGTAAATGGGCCCTTGTGAGCCTCCAAAATATCTTTAAGTCCATGGCCAATACCCCAATTGGTCCTATACATATGACCTGCGATTAGGAAAAGAATAGCAATAGCTAAATGATGGTGCGCAATATCGGTCAGCCAGAGACCACCGGTTACTGGATCTAGTCCTCCGCGAAAAGTCAGAAATTCTGCGTATTTGGACCAATTTAAAGTGAAAAAAGGGGTTGCTCCTTCGGCAAAACTAGGATAAAGTTGAGCCAAAAGGTCCCGATTCAAGATAAATTCATGAGGAAGTGGTATCTCTTTAGGATCCACCCCAGCGTCAAGAAATTGGTTAATTGGTAAAGATACATGAATTTGGTGCCCCGCCCAAGAAAGAGACCCAAGTCCTAATAATCCCGCTAAGTGGTGATTCAACATGGATTCTACATCTTGGAACCAGGCCAATTTGGGAGCGGCTTTGTGATAATGGAACCAACCAGCAAAAAGCATTAACGCTGCAAAAATCAATGCACCAATTGCAGTACAATAGAGTTGTAATTCACTAGTTATTCCAGATGCTCGCCAAAGCTGAAAAAAACCAGAGGTTATTTGGATTCCTCGGAAACCCCCGCCTACATCACCATTCAATATTTCTTGCCCTACTATAGGCCAAACTACCTGAGCACTGGGTCCAATGTGAGTAGGATCACTTAGCCATGCTTCATAATTGGAAAAACGGGCGCCATGAAAGTACATGCCACTCAACCAAAGAAAGATAATGGAAAGTTGCCCGAAATGAGCACTAAAGACTTTTCGAGAAATCTCCTCCAAATCACCAGTATGACTATCGAAATCGTGAGCATCAGCATGTAGGTTCCAGATCCAAGTGGTAGTATCAGGGCCCTTAGCTAGTGTTCTTGAGAAATGGCCGGGTCTGGCCCATTCCTCAAAAGATGTTTTTACAGGATCCCTATCCACAACAATTTTTACTTCTGGTTCCGGCGAACGAATAATCATTAAGTCCTCCTCTTTCCGGACAAGACATACAAAGAGACCCGCCAACTGTCTTTTTAGTGAATCTTTGAAAGATATATATTTTGAAAGATAGATTTTGAAAGATAGATTTTGAAAGATAGATATTGTGATTAGTTCTTTTCTTTACTATCTACCATCCTTCTATTTTTTTTTTAGTTATTCACTGGAGCAATTATATATTGAAGTCAATCCGAGGCAAGTGTTCGGGTCTATTATGACATAAAGATTAGGTGCCTAACGGACATTGTTTATCTTGAAAAACAAATATTTCTCGACGTAAGAAAAAAATCTTTTTTATTTTTAATTTAAGAAACTAGTGTATTTTTTTTGAGGGCATAAGCTCCTATCTATATCTACTTTCCTTGAGCATAATATAGGGTTTTTTATTTGATTCTAAATTCCAAGATAACTCATTAGAATTATTAATAAGATGGTCCTAATATATTAGCAATATTTAGATTGCCCCCTCTTTTTATTCACTTTATTACTTCTATTCTAGACCCTATCCCTATGGTTTATTCTTATGAAATATCATATAAAATAGAAGGTATAAGAAATGGATATAATGAAATTCTTGATTCGATCTTACGACCTAATTTATTTGATTAATGGATCAACAACCAAACCACCCATTTTATGAAAAAGAAGGAGCATGGTCTTATTCAAATTCAAAGCGCTTCGTAATCTTCAACCAGTTCTGTGCTTCAATATAATTTCCCGGAGTAAGCGCTATAGCTTGTTTCCAATATTCAGCAGCTTGATCAAACCAAGCTTCCGCAATTTCCGAATCACCCTGTAGAATGGCCTGTTCTCCTCGGTCGGAATAGGAAGTTCCTTCCCTTAGAACCGTACTTGAGAGTTTCCTACCTCATACGGCTCAGAAATTGCTATCTGAATTTCCCCTATCTTAACTGAATTCGATTTATCAAAAATCGATCCAATTTGTTCTTGGGTTAAGCAGAAGAAATTAATTACCTAAGTTTCAAACCCTAATTTTTATCAATAATCAGTTTGATCTTTTTTCCCACCTTCAGAAGAATGAAGCATAGATAGATATAGAGCCTTCGTTCAAATTTTCTGAGAGGTAACTATCCCGGTTTCATATATGAAATCTCTATAGAATCCTTGAAAAAGACTTTTTTCCATAAGAAAGAAAAAAGAACTTACTATCTTTGGGATCTGATACTACACCGCTGCTTAATCCCTTAGTGGATCGGCTCTATTACATAAGCGGATTCCTAAATTTTGCCCCATATCATGGGATAAGTAAGCAGTTTTTTTTAGTTGTATCGACCCAGTCGCTCACTAATTGATCTTTACGGTGCTTTCTCTATCAATTTGAGAAACTTTATCCATAGAGTAGTAGTATAGGCCATACTTTCTTCGTTTTTTGATTCTCGTGAAGTGTCCTTCCTTCCTACAGCTGATAGGGAAAAATCGTTGTTTTTACGATCCCTATGTAGAAAGCCCTTTTTTTCTAGTATTTACTAGAAAATTTGATCCTCTCTTTTTTTTTTTTCTTTCTATAGTGGAGATAGTCGCACGTAATGACAGATCACGGCCATATTATTAAAAGCTTGCGGTAAGAAGGGGTTTCGTTCTAGTGCCCGGAAATAATATTCCAAAGCCTTTGTATGCTCTCCATTGCTTGTGTGTATAAGGCCTATGTTATAGAGTATATAACTTCGATCATAGGGATCGATTTCTAGTCGCGTAGCTTCATAATAATTTTGCAAAGCTTCCGCATAATTTCCTTCGGATTGAGCCAACATCCGTTACGGTCGTTCATTCTATTCAAAAAATCTCCGTTCCAAAACCGTACATGAGGTTTTCATCTCATACGGCTCCTCCCTTCTGTACATAATAGTACTAAGCGAAATAATCTATAGAATCAAAATAGAATTAGTCCCGTCTCATTATGAACCGAAAGGGGCTGGTATTTTTCCAAGAAATCTCTAGCCAACCTTCCCACAAGAGGTTTTTCTTAACACCAATGAATTCTATTAATGCTAGAGGAAAACGATAGCTCCAATAATTTCTTTGTTCTCAACGCCTCCTATTTAGAGGAATTAGCTACTTCAACGATCTTTGATGGTTATAGGGGTATCCAAAGTACAAACCTGATGGTTGTTTGTTATCCCAACCATTCTTCCCAGCCCTGATACCGATCAGGAAAGGGGTAATTTCTAACAAAGTTTTTCTCTTGTTGATTCCTATTTCTAGGTGTAGTGCTTTTCTCCCCTATGCTGCCTACGGATACTAATAGAGTAGGATTGGCCTGTAATCCATACCATACCATATCCTGTAGGTGTAACCTTTCGCTCAATACTCAAATCTACAATTGAAGTATCTGAAGCCGCATCAATCGAGGATACACGACGGAAGGAATTGTTAGTTCGCCTCACCTTCCCGAAGCGTGGGTTTGTTTGCTTTACAAATTTGGTTCTCTCTATGCCAACCCCCCTCTCTTTTTCGTAAGACTGAGGTATAGGTAGGGCTAAAAAAAAGCAAAAAAAAGAGTCAAATCGCACCATCTCTATAATAAGTAAATGCCTTTTTTTCTCCTGAGGTTGTCGGAATTATTCGCAATAAAATATTGGCTACAATTGAGGAGGTCTTATCAATGAAATTTCCATTTCCACGGGATCTAGGCATAATTCCCAACCCATTCTATATAGAATTGTTTTCATTCCTTCACAAAATAACATAAAAACAAACACATTCGATTCTTATAATTATAAATAGATTGATCCATATGCTCTACTCTAAATCCATATGCTTTAAATGGATAAGAGAGATATGGATTTTCCGCTCAGCTCAAATTGTATCCTTTTCCTTCTGCTTGGACACGAAGAGATATGAAATATTTGACTAAGACTGGATTTCATTCCACTTTCCTATTTCTGAACAACAACTTATGTTATCAACTATTTCGTGTTTTCAAAGTTATTAATTGTCTCATACCCTATTTTTGATTTCGATAGTATGGTGTAGCGTATCTTATGCAAACGGAATTCTAAGGTTTCTTTATTTTATTATGCAATAAGAAGAATTCTTCCATTTTCTTTTTCTTTAGTTGCGGGAAAACCCAAATTAAAACTTTTATTTTATAGCGAGCGCAATTTCTAGTAAAAAATCCTGTATCCTTCCACTTAGATCAAAAGGAATTTTTCCAATAGAACTATGGAACCCCCGAGTGGTTGCGGTTGTACCTGTACTGCAGGAATAAGAAAACTCGCTATTCACTCAGTTTATTTTCCATAATAAGTTATGTAGGAGAGATGGCCGAGCGGTTCAAGGCGTAGCATTGGAACTGCTATGTAGACTTTTGTTTACCGAGGGTTCGAATCCCTCTCTTTCCGTTTTTCTTAATTCATCAACGTTAAGGATCACAATGTATCAAATCAAATAACAATTTTTTCCAGCAATAATATAATATCTTATATTATCTTATTTTGATTTAATAGAAATTAGAAATTCTCTATAGCAAATTACTGTGGTATGTAAAATACACATAGAGGAAAAAAGAAAAAAGGATCCTAATCCTAGGGTTAATCAATTTTAGCTAGTTGATGGGAAAATACAAATTAATGGTAATGGTCTTAGGGCGATTTAGTTCGGGGAAAGGGGAAGGGGAAGAAAATTCTATGAACCTTTCCTTTTTCGTTAAGTTCAAGTCTGACGAGAGTAATATTCTACAACTAACAACTCATTTATTTTGAGACCGACCCACTTCCTATCTAGGATTTTATTTACTAGTCCTTTATATTCCAACGTGTCAATCGCCAAATGCTTTGGCAATTTCCCCGGGTCCGATGAAGCAATATAATTTTGAACCAGACCTTTTGATCTTTGGTTATCTTCGTAGTAATAATATCTCGGGGTTTGCAACGAAAACTTGGTATATTGACTATACGGACCATTAACTAAAATATGTCTATGGTTGGACTAATTGGCGGGCCCCAGGAATGGTTGAAGCCATACCCAATCGAAAAAGGATATTATCCAAACGCATTTCAAGTAATTGTAGTAAAACCTGGCCTGTTGACCTTTTTGCTTTTCCAGCGATATGTACATATCTAAGTAATTGTCGTTCTGTCAGAACCATAATGAAAACGCAATTTCTGTTTTTCTTGAAGACGAATACGATATTTGCTCCTTTTTCCCAGAATTGAATTTTTTTTAAGATTACTTCCGGATTTAGGTGTTTTTCTAGTGAGTCCTGGTAAAGCCTCCAGACGGCGTATTTTTTTAAACGAGGTCCTCGATAACGGGACATGAGACTCCTTTTTTATTTTATTGAAATTTCATTTTACACAATTAATTTCATTGTATTTACATTACAGAATACATCGAAATTAAAACTGAATTAAACTACAGGATAACAGAGTAAAATCAACTAAAGTACCCCAAAAAATGGAATTTCATCAAAATCTTTTTTTTTTGTATATATATTATTTATTTTATTGTTTTGTATCTAGCAAAATTGTAAGGTAAAAAACATAAAGACCTGGATTCTCCATTTAATTCGGAAAAAAGAGATTCTTGTTCGTAGAACATCGATAGAGAAAAAAAAAGCCGGACTATCGGATTTGAACCGATTGACCCTCGCATTACAAATGCGATGCTCTAACCTCTGAGCTAAGTGGGCTTACATAACGGAAATAGTGTAACAAAATAGAAATAGGTATAGTATAGGAAATCCGTAAAATCTCAGATATTAGTTATTAATCTTAGCTATTAACTAGTTCTAAATTTGAAGTTATACTTATAAAAATAAAAAAATACTAAAACATCTTAAAGATAAAGTTAGCTTGATATGCTTAACTATAGGATATTAAAAAATAAAATTATTAGAATTTATTGGTATTTTCATTCGATCATTATAGACTTTATTATTTGTTGAATAATTTGAGGATTAATATTTCACTAAGGGGAACATAGAGTCAGAGTAAATAAAATTGCTAATTCTGATTAGAAAAAAAAGAATAAATATCAAGCGTTATAGTATAATTTTGAATACTATAAAAAAGTAAGACGGGAGGTGGGGGAGATAAAAACTTTTGGATATATTGATTCGGATTGAATTGCAAATACATCAAGGATAGAATCAATTCAATTCTGAATTGCAATAAGCAAGCGAGGTCTCTCAAATAGAGTCGAACTGAACTGCTAGACTACGTTGAGTGATGAACTCAATGATTCAAAAAAAAAACTAAGAGATGGATGAAATTACACAAGGAATCCTGGTCTCAAAAGAAGAGGGAAATGGGGATATGGCGAAATCGGTAGACGCTACGGACTTGATTGTATTGAGCCTTGGTATGGAAACCTGCTAAGTGGTAACTTCCAAATTCAGAGAAACCCTGGAATTAAAAAAGGGCAATCCTGAGCCAATCCGTGTTTTGAGAAAACAAGGGTTCTCGAACTAGAATACAAAGGAAAAGGATAGGTGCAGAGACTCAATGGAAGCTGTCTAACGAATCGAGTTAATTACGTTGTGTTGTTAGTGGAATTCCTTCTAGTTCTAAATTAGAGAAAGCAGGGGTTTTATACCTTATACATTTAATAAACACGTATAGATACTGACATAGCAAACGATTAATCACAGAACTCATATTATATTCTAATTATAATATAGGTTCTTTATCTTTTTTAAAAATGAAATTAGAAATGATAATGATTATGAAATAAAAAACTCATATCATAATTTTTTTTTTTCATTATTGTGAATCCACTCCAATCGAATATTGAATAATCAAATTCTTCAATAAAATTCAAAGTTTTCGAGATCTTTAAAAAAGTGGATTAATCGGACGAGGACAAAGAGAGAGTCCCATCTACATGTCAATACTGACAACAATGAAATTTCTAGTAAAAGGAAAATCCGTCGACTTTATAAGTTGTGAGGGTTCAAGTCCCTCTATCCCCAAATCCTCTTTTATTCCCTAACTATACTATATTATTATTATTTATCCTCTTTTTTTTTTTCTTTTTATCAATGCACTTTTTTTCTTTTTATCAATGCAATGGGTTTAAGATTCATTAGCTTTCTCATTCTACTCTTTCACAAAGGAATGCGAAGAGAACTCAATGGATCTTATCCTATTCATTGAATAGATTTCTTTTTTATTAGAGTATCGGCAAGAAATCTTGGTTATTCACTCTATTTTTAAGTTTTATTTAAGTAAACCATGCACAATGCCATAGGACTACCCCCCCCATTTTCAAATTTAAATTTGAAATACTTTAATTAATTTTTAGTCCTTTTAATTGACATAGATACAAATACTCTACTAGGATGATGCACAAGAAAAGGTCAGGATAGCTCAGTTGGTAGAGCAGAGGACTGAAAAATCCTCGTGTCACCAGTTCAAATCTGGTTCCTGGCAGAGAAAAAAAAAAAAAAGATCCACCGAATAGGTATTGATCCAAATACCTCGAGATGGATTGTGATACATATTCATTAATAATATTTATCATCTAAGTGGATAAATCTATAATATAAATATAGAGGCACTTCTTTTTCTTTTAAAGAAGTTTTAAAATATATCTTTTCTTTATGATAAAGAAGGGGGTGAGATTCCCCTTTATTTTTTTGCGTTTCTTAATTTTGTATTCCGCTATTCCGACGAATATTTTTTTAGTCTTGCTTATCTTTATCTTATCTTATTTTCCTAGTTGTGCTAAGTAATGTGCGCGGTACAAAGTTCCTGGTAGAGAACTTCTTTGAGTCATCCTATTTTTCTGTCATATGAAGGAAATTAATATGCGATTTTCAAAATAGGGGAATCCAAATGAAACCCTTTTTTGCTCAGTCTATCTGGAATGCTTTTGTATAATTAGGAATTAATTATAAATAGGTATTCCGTTTCATCTAGGAAAAGAACCTAAAAATATTCCTTGACTTGAATAAAATCTGGAGTTGTGTTGTATAAGTGAGCATGAATTTCTTATCATTCAATGAGCATCTTGTATTTCATAAAAATTGGGGGTTATATAATCCTTACGTAAGGGGCCAGCCTATCCAACTTTCAGGCATTAGGATACGTTTAAGGCGCGGATGATTATCATAAGAGATTCCCACCATATCATAAGATTCGCGTTCTTGAAAATCGGCACTTCTCCAAATCCAGAAGACAGACGGAATTCTAGATTATCCTTTTGGGCAAAGACATTTTATGCAGACTTCTTCTGGATTATCTATACCATATTGTATTCTCGTAAGATGATACACGCTAGCTAAAGATCCACCGGGTGCTACATCATAAGCACATTGGGAGCGTAATAATTGTAACCATATACATATAAAATGACAGCAATGGAATCCCAATCCCCCTGCTTTTATTTGTAAAGTCTCTATTCCTCGGTGATCAAAGCCCAAAGATCTATGAACCACCTCATGTTTGACTAGCCAATTAGATAACCAACCCTGCTGCATTGTCTTCATCTCTCCCTCTTTGTATAAATATTTCACATTTCGGATGCAAGTTTGAAAGATTGCCCTGCTTTTTATTTTTCTACACAAAAGAGCCCCTCTCCTAATTCACTAATTTGTAGGAAGGTACTGAACTTTTGGATTGAAAAAGTTTCAGAAGATATATCTAATGTAGATGGTGATTGATAGAGCAATTCTTGCTCATAAGTTCCTGTATGAGTACTGCGCCTAACATAAAGCTTGTGACTGGTAGTAAAACATCTATTTTTATTTTGAGATAGAGTTGATCCTCAACTATTTCTCGCGATATCTTCTTACGAAGTTTTGTTAGGGCATCTATAACTGCCTCCGGTTTAGGTGGCAGCCGGCAAGTAGACATCCACAGGAATTTAACTTATCAACTCCCCGAACAGTACTATAGAATCCGTACTGAACATTCCCCCTGTAATAGTACAGGCTCCCATAGCAATGACGTATTTTGGTTCAGGCATTTGCTCGTATAATCTCACTAAAGAGGGAGCCATTTTCATTGTTACCGTACCGGCTGTTAAAATTAGGTCTGCTTGCCTAGGACTTGATCTTGGTACCAATCCATAACGATCAAAGTCGAATCGTGAGCCTATTAATGAAGCAAATTCAATGAAACAACAACTGGTACCGTATAGAAGGGGCCATAAACTGGAGAGTCTTGACCAATTCCGAAAGATCATTTGGTGTAGTTGAAAATAACAGAATTGGAACTTGTTTGGTCAAGTAAGGGGAAACTCAATCAAATTCATAACTGTCTCAATAGAATCTTTTCCTTCTTTTTTTTTGTCTAAATATTCAGTTAAGACCATTCCAAGGCTCCTTTTCGCCATGCATAAACTAAACCAACAACTAAGATAAGCACGAAAATCAAAGCTTCGATAAAAACGGATACACCCAATACGTCGAAACTCATTGCCCAAGGGTATAGAAAGACGGTTTCCACATCAAAAAACAACAAAAACGAGCGCAAACATATAATAGGCGTATTCGGAATTGTACCCAAGCCCCTCCCATGGGTTCTATACCCGATTCATAACTAGAAAGCTTCTCTGGTCCTTCACTAACCGGGGCTAAAAGTCCTGAAATCGAAAATGCCAAAATAGGAATATGGCTTGCAATTATTAGAAATGTCCAAAAAATATCATATTCGTGAAGCAGAAACATAATGTACTCCCATTAATGTGGAATAGGCGGAACTTAAATTAGTCAATTCAATTCAGCATTGTCAATTTATCCAGAACTTCTCTCTTTTCCTCGGTGAAACAAGAATCTTTTTGTTCAATCAAAAGCGCTTAGTTTAAGTTTAGCCTTTGTTTCCTCTGTGCTGCATCTTCTTTAAAGATTCATCCAATGGAATCCCAACTCCCTT